>NC_057803.1:153963402-154206740 GCF_018294505.1 Triticum aestivum | reverse complement strand
ATGGCAACTTTAGTTGTAAAAACATCAGGGCCGAAGTGCTTCGTGCCACACGCGTGGCACTTATCATTTGGGAACATTTATGCTTATAGCTAGACATAACATACTCCTATGACTACGCTGATGCAACAGTACCTTTTTAGTTCATTAAATGATTATACAGGCACTGACAGAATCTTATTGTTTTAAAACTAGTAGAAAAACAATTTGCAAGGGATTATGGTTACTGCCAAATAAGCATATAACAAATTAGTGAAAAGCTGATAAATCACTTCCACATTGGAAACAAAAAAAACTGATAACAATTCCTTTATTACACGACTCAGATCATGCAAAAAAGTAACGAGAGAAGAGAAGGTACGTGATTAAATGTTTGATACTCCCTCCGTCCAGGTGTGTTGGGTGCCTAAGAGAATCTAGAATTCCCAAGAGTGAAAGGCACAATCTAATATCATGTGCTCCAATGCAGGGATAGGTAAAACATTTATGCTTATAGCTAGAGATAACATACTCTCATGAGTATTCTGATGCGACAGTACTTTTTTGGTTCAGTAAATGGCTATCTGGCAGTGACAGAATGTTATTGTTTTAAAACTAGAAAACTAATTTGTGAGGGATTATGGTTACTGTCAAACAAGCATATAATCAATTAGTGGTCAATGAAATTACCAAGGAATCACAATGATCCATGGTCTGAGCATACAGACTGCCAACTTACACAAATTAGAAAACTTAAGAAGCACAGAACTTGGTTCGAGCATACTGTTCAATTACTCTGCGAAGTGGTGTACAATGTACTATCAAGCCAACTAGTACAGATACACAGGAAAAAACAATACTGTAGGTCATTAGGTCATAGTTTTAAAAGCAATATTTTTAGGTCATAATGTGCATACAATATTTGTAGTTCAGATTACACGCAACCTAATAACGTAGGGGGCGCAGAAATTTAAGGTATACGAGCATATAGGATGGGATGGTCGTTAGAAATCGCGCGAACTGCATTTCCGATCTGACAGTACTAGTAGCACAGAGAGATAAGTCACCTGTGCCCGTGAAGGGGATGAAGTCATCCACGGTGACGTCGACGCCCATCTCGGCGAAGACGTCCACGGCGGCGCGACGCGACGGCTCCTCGCTGTTGCAGAGCACGCCGTCCATGTCGAACAGCACGGCCGAGACCTTCCCCCATGCCCCCGGCACCGCCTCGGTCTCCGACGAGGAAGGCGCTGGGGCGGAGGCGGAGGCGGCGACGACGGGACGTCGCCCCCGGCGAGGGAGTTGCGGGGTGGCGGCGGCGGTGGCCCGAGATAGGGCTTTCGGTAGAAGTAGAGGGCGGAGCGGTGGCGCCGGGGAGGGGAGCGGGTAGTGCCGAGAGGTGAGGAGGCTGTGGAAGCTTCTAGAAGGCACGATTTGCCGCGCCATGGTAGCCGTCGGGGACCGCGAGCTCGGGAGTAGTGGGAGGCAGGGACGGTTTATGTGGCGGGGCGGCCACGGCGAACGAGCGGGTGGATATCTGGCCCTAAACGTGGTCGTCCTTTGCTGCGGTCTCTGCTTGGCCGGTGCGACCTTATCTTGGCATGATCCACACAAAATGGAAGAGGGAAAATGAGGCGGGAGAAACCAAAACAAGGGTAGCAAACCCCAGTGGGAGGAATTTGTGAGGCAGATGAGATCTCTTTACCAAAAAAAATTCACCCCGCTTTGTAAATAAAACAAACCACCAAGACCACAAAGTACCATATAAGTCCACACACGCACACACTCAGGTCGCACGACAAATAGTACAGAAGGTGCAGCTAAGGGCACAGCTCAACAAGCTCTAAAAGAACAAAGAAAAAAGGTGGCAAGGCCACAAAGATGCTAATCCGGCTCAGGTGATGGCCGAGGAAGCAGTGGCGCCAAGCGAAGAGCCATCGCACAAAGATTAGCAATGATGATGTTGATGACGTCTCGGTCTTGGAGGCGGCTAAGCAGCCGCCAAAGCTGCAAATAGCCACACATTTTAAACACTGCGTCGGTAGCACGTCGAAAAGGAACACGCTGGATCACTAGCTTATTCCGAACCGTCCAAAGCATCCAAGCAAGGACCCCAATCTTCAGCCACCTAATGTGGCGACTCGCTGGGGGCGAGGCCTGGATCTCGGCAAAGAGGTCGAGGAAGTTGGTGTTACACCAACGACCACCGACCACCTCGCGCAGGCAACTCCAGAGAAACCGGGCGGAGACGCATGAGAAGAAAATGTGATTTGAGTATTCTTCGGTCCCATAAAGAGGACACATCCCATCTCCCCGGCCATTTCATTTTAACACCTCAACGCCGGAGGGGACACGCCCACGGATCCATTGCCACAAAAAGATTCTGATCTTCAGAGGGAGTCTGGTCGACCGGATCGTCTCCGGGGGCTCCGACCGAGAGGTGGCAGCAATGACCCGGTATAGAGACTTCGTGGAGAATCTGCTCGAGGGCTCTAGGTGCCAGGATAGGCGATCGTGCGCCGTCTCCAGGTCCAGCTCGTGGAGCGCAACGCCGTCCATGAGCTCGTGCCAGGCAGATAGTTCCGAGGGCCCAAAGGGCGCTGGAACGCGAGACGCCCTAAGTCAATAAGGGTCGTCTCAACTGAGACCTGAGGGTCGACCGCGATGGATAATAGGTCCGAGAACCGGGCCGCGAAGGGGGAATCGCCAGCCCACCTATCGAACCAGAATAAGGTGGTCGTTCCAGATCCCACCGAAATGGAGGTCCTGATGCGGAGAACAGGCAGCAGTTGGATGACGGACTGCCAGAACTGGGAGCCCCCAAACCGCTCACAGAGGGGCCGGCCACACAGTTTTTATTCTGGATAATGTGGAGCCACAAGCCGCCGTCCCCATTGGCGATACGCTAGAGCCAGCGCGTTAGGAGCACAATGTTCATCCGTTTTGGAGGACATGGTGCCGAGGCCGCCCTGGTCCCGCTGCTTGCAGATTTTGGTCCATCGCACCATGTGGTATTTCTGCTTATCACCATCGCCGACCCAGAAGAAGCGAGCCTGGATCGTGCCGATCTCATGTTAAAGTGTCTCGGGCAGGCTGTAGAAGCTCATGATGTATAGGAGGAGGCCGGATAGGGAGGAGTTAATGAGGATCGTCCGACCTGCCTTAGACAACCATCGTCCCTACCATGGCTCAACACGGTGATGGAGTTTGAGAACCGAAGGCCTCGAGTCAGCGACGGAGAGCCGAGAGTCACTAATGGGAATCCCCAACTAGGTAGTGGGGAAGGAGTCAACCTGATAATTAAGTCGATTGGCAATATAGTCCGACTCTCAGTGGGGGAATGGCCCATTACCATCACCTCGCTCTTATCAAAATTAATCTTGAGGCCAGAGATCTCCTAGAAGCAGAGCAGGAGAAAATTGACATTCATGATATCCTCCATGGTGCCCTCGGCCATAATGATGGTGTCATCGGCGTGCTGGAGAAGGGAAACGCCATTTCCACCCACCAGGTGTGGAACTAGACCTCGAATGTGTCATGTGTCCCTCGCCATGTTGAGGATGGTAGCCAAAGCATCAACGACCATGTTGAAGAGGAACGGAGAGAAAGGGTCACCCTGTCTAACCCCACATAGGGTGGGGAAGTAAGGACCAATCTCGCCGTTGATGTTGACCACGGTCTGACCGGAGGAGACCATTCGCATGACCCGGGTAACCCAGCGGTCATCAAACCCCTTCTGAAGCAGGACTTCCCAAAGGAATGTCCATCTAACCGTGTCATAGGCTTCGTGGAAGTCGATTTTCGGGAAGACGAACTTCTGGTGTTTGGTACGGACCTCATGACGTACTTCATGAAAGACTAGGACCGCATCCAGGATATACATGCCTGCGGACGTATCCCAAGGCCCCTCATATATCGTGCTCGACATCCACATATCTCAAATCTGAACTCTCAAATCAATGCACGTCGATCATACATGCAAATGTTGCACGTAAATAACAAATGTTGGTACCAAAAACACATAGTGTGTACATAAAATTTATTTTAAGTGCACAACTCAAACATCAGCTCTTTGGTTTTCATTATGGGTCCACATATGCTCCACAAGATCACTGAGTAGCTGCCCGTGCACATGATGATCTCAAAGATTCTGAGTCACCTGCGGGAAGTTCATAAGTTGGGCTGCATTTTGATCTTCCGGGATTTGAACTTGTTCTCCAGGCGTTTCAAAATCATTGATTTGAGCAACACCATCACCCTCATTCTCGACAATCATATTGTGCAAGATAACACAACATGTCATGTGCTGCCGCAAAGTTTTTGATTTCCACATCATTGCAACTCCACGAACAATTCCCCAACGAGCTTGAAGTACTCTAAATGCCCTCTCCACACCCTTCCTAGTTGTTTCTTGCATTATTGCAAATTGTCTTTCTTTGTTACCGTGTGGTTCGGATATGGCCTTCACAAACGTCGTCCACTGAGGATAGATGCCATTTGCAAGATAGTAACCCATGTACAGTGTATTTGCACGGCGGTGATTCCCCATTATAAAGCCTCTTGAACAAGGGAGATCGTTCAAGCACGTTGATGTCATTATGAGAACCCGACATTCCAAAAAAAGCATGTCAAATCCATAAGTCATGGGATGCCACTTCTTCTAGTATGATGGTGGCCTCTTTGGTGTGACCTTGATACGTTCTCCGCAAACCTTTGGGGCAGTTCTTCCATTAGTAATGCATGCAATCAATTAATCCAAGCATTCCTGGAAACTCTCTGGCCTCTCCAATAGCAACCAACTTTTCTGTGTCCTGCACATTTGGTTCTCTCAGATACTCTGCTCCAAACAACTGCACGACGACGCGGGCAAACTTGACAGTAGTCTTCAAGCATGTGCTCTCCCCCATCCTAACCATCTTACCAACAACATCTGCGACAATACCAAGTGCAAGCATCCTTAGAGCAGTGATAATCCCCAAGTGCAAGGAATCATCATAGCAATTTCCAAAGGTGGAAGTGATAAGTATGGAGTGTCGAACCCACAAGGAGCTAAAAGTAAGATCAATATTCTCTCAAGTCCTATCTGCCACTGATACGACTCTAGTACACCGAACGTTTACTTCCATCTAGAAACGAGAAGTAAAACTACATTGTGGTTATGAAGAGGATAACTTTGCATGATATCAGAGAACTAAAATATAAAATAGGTGTTGTTAACATAAAGTTAGAATATATTATAAATAGCGAGTGTGGAACGATGATGGATCGGTGTGCGGAATTATCCTAGGCATTTATTAACAAGATCGGTGGTCGTCATTGCAATTTTATATGAGGGAGAGGCATAAGCTAACATACTTTCTCTCCTTTGATCATATGCACTTATGATTGGAACTCCAGCAAGCATCCGCAACTACTAAAGATCATTAAGGTAAAACCTAGCATTAAAGTATCAAGTCCCCTTTTTCCCATACGCAGCAACCCCCTTACTCGGTTTTATGCTTTTGTCACTCAAGCAACCCACTATAAGAAAATCATGAACATATTGCAACACCCTACAACGGGAATCCTTCACGTGTGCGAGGCACGTAAGGCACCACAGGACAGCACAAAAAACATACAACTCAAACCAATCTAGATCATCAATCTGTTGGGGAATGTAGTATTTCAAAAAAAATCCTACGATCACGCAAGATCTATCTAGGAGATGCATAGCAACGAGACGGGAGAGTGTGTCCACGTACCCTCGTAGACCGAAAGTAGAAGCGTTTAGTAATGCGGTTGATGCAGTCGAACGTCTTCATGATCCAACCGATCCAAGTACCAAACGTACGGCACCTCTGTGTTCTGCACACGTTCAGCACGGTGACGTCCCTCGAGCTCTTGATCCGGTTGAGGACGAGGGAGAGTTCCATCAGCACGACGGCGTGGCGATGGTGATGATCAAGTTACCGGCGTAGGGCTTCGCCTAAGCACTACGACGATATGACCGAGGTGGTAAACTGTGGAGGGGGGCACCACACACGGCTAAGAGATGTCTGTTGTGCCTTTGGGGTGCCCCCCCCCCCCCCGTCTACATATATAAAGGGAGGAGGAGGTGGTGGCTGGCCTAAGGGGGGCGCCATAAGGGGGGTCCTACTTGGACTCCTAGTCCAAGTAGGATTGCCCCCCCTCCTTCCTTCCACGGAGAGGGAAAAGGGGAAGGGAGAGAGAGGGAGAAGGAAAGAGGGGGGCCGGCCCCTCCCCTAGTCCAATTCGGTTTGGACAAGGGGGGCGCCCCTCTCACATGGCCTTTCTCCTCTCCTCCAATAAGGCCCAATAGGCCCAATACTTCTCCCGGGGGGTTCTCGTAACCTCCCGGTACCGTGGGAAAATGCCCAAACCACTTGGAACCATTCTGATGTCCAAATGCAACCTTCCAATATATGAATATTTACCTCGCAGCCATTTCGAGACTCCTTGTCATGTCCGTGATCTCATCCAGGACTTCGAACAAACTTCAGTCATCAAATCACATAACTCATAATACAAATCGTGATTGAATGTTAAGCGTGCGGACCCTACGGGTTTGAGAACTATGTAGACATGACCAAGACACATCTCCGGTCAATAACCAATAGCGGAACCTGGATGCTCATATTGGCTCCTACATATTCTACGAATAACTTTATTGGTCAAACCGCATAACAACATACGTCATTCCCTTTGTCATCGGTATGTTACTTGCCCGAGATTCGATCGTCGGTATCATCATACCTAGTTCAATCTCGTTACCGGCAAGTCTCTTTACTCGTTCCATAATGCATCATCCCGTTACTAACTCATTAGTCACATTGCTTGCAAGGCTTATAGTGATGTGCCTTACCGAGAGGGCCCAGAGATACCTCTCCAATACTCGGAGTGACAAATCCTAATCTTGATCTATGCCAACTCAACAAACACCATTGGAGACACCTGTAGAGCATCTTTATAATCACCCGGTTACATTCTGACATTTGATAGCACACAAAGTGTTCCTCCGATATTCGGGAGTTGCATAATCTCATAGTCAGAGGAATATGTATAAGTCATGAAGAAAGCAATAGCAATAAAACTAACTGATCATTATGCTAACCTAACGGATGGGTCTTGTCCATCACATCATTCTCTAATGATGTGATCCCGTTCATCAAATGACAACACATGTCTATGGTCAGGAAACTTAACCATCTTTGATTAACGAGATAGTCAAGTAGAGGCATACTAGGGACACTCTGTTTGTCTATGTATTCACACATGTACTAAGTTTCTGATTAATAAAATTCTAGCATGAATAATAAACATTTATCATGATATAAGGAAATATAAATAACAACTTTATTATTGCCTCTAGGGCATATTTCCTTCAGTCTCCCACTTGCACTAGAGTCAATAATCTAGATTACGTAGTAATGATTCTAACACCCATGAAGTCTTGGTGCTGATCATGTTTTGCTCGTGAGAGAGGCTTAGTCAATGGGTCTGCAACATTCAGATCCGTATGTATCTTGCAAATCTCTATGTCTCCCTCCTTGACTTGATCGCGGATGGAATTGAAGTGTCTCTTGATGTGTTTGGTTCTCTTGTGAAATCTGGATTCCTTCGCCAAGGCCAATTGCTCCAATATTGTCACAAAAGATTTTCATTGGACCTGATGCACTAGGTATTACACCTAGATTGGATATGAACTCCTTCATCTAGACTCCTTCATTTGCTGCTTCCGAAGCAGCTATGTATTCCGCTTCACACGTAGATCCCGCCACGACGCTCTGCTTGGAACTTCACCAACTTACAGCTCCACCATTCAATATAAATACGTACCCGGTTTGTGACTTAGAGTCATCTGGATCAGTGTCAAAGCTTGCATTGACGTAACCATTTACGACAAGCTCTTTGTCACCTCCATAAACGAGAAACATATCCTTAGTCCTTTTCAGGTATTTCAGGATGTTCTTGACCGTTGTCCGGTGATCTACTCCTAGATTACTTTGGTACCTCCCTTCTAAACTTATAGCAAGGCACACATCAGGTCTGGTACACAGCATTGCATACATAATAGAACCTATGGCTGAGGCATAGGGAACGACTTTCATTTTCTCTCTATCTTCTGTAGTGGTCGGGCACTGAGTCTGACTCAACTTCACACCTTGTAACACAGGCAAGAACCCTTTCTTTGACTGATTCATTTTGAACTTCTTCAAAACTTTATCAAGGTATGTGCTTTGTGAAAGTCCAATTAAGCGTCTTGATATATCTCTATAGATCTTGATGCCCAATATATAGGCAGCTTCACCGAGGTCTTTCATTGAAAAATTCTTATTCAAGTATCCTTTTATGCTATCCAGAAATTCTGTATTATTTGCAATCAACAATATGTCATCCACATATAATATTAGAAATGCTACAAAGCTCCCACTCACTTTCTTGTAAATACAGGCTTCTCCAAAAGTCTGTATAAAACCATATGCTTTGATCACACTATCAAAGCGTATATTCCAACTCTAAGAGGCTTGCACCAATCCATAAATGGATCGCTGGAGCTTGCACACTTTGTTAGCACCTTTAGGATCGACAAAACCTTTTGGTTGCATCATATACAACTCTTCTTTAAGATATCCATTAAGGAATGCAATTTTTACATCCATTTGCCAAATTTCATAATCATAAAATGCGGCAATTGCTAACATGATTCGGACAGACTTAAGCATCACTACGGGTGAGAAGGTCTCATCGTAGTCAACTCCTTGAACTTGTCAAAAACCTTTCACAACAAGTCGAGCTTTGTAGACAGTAACATTACCGTCAGCGTCAGTCTTCTTCTTGAAGATCCATTTATTTTCTGTGGATTGCCGATCATCGGGCAAGTCAACCAAAGTCCACACTTTATACTCCTACATGGATCCCATCTCAGATTTCATGGTCTCAAGCCATTTCGCGGAATCTGAGCTCATCATCGCTTCCTCATAGTTCATAGGTTCTTCAGGGTCAAGTAACGTGACCTCCAGAACAGGATTACTGTACCACTCTGGTGCGGATCGTACTCTGGTTGACCTACGAGGTTCGGTAGTAACTTGATCCAAAGTTTCATGATCATCATCATTAGCTTCCTCACTAATTGGTGTAGGAATCACTGGAACTGATTTCTGTGATGAACTACTTTCCAATTCGGGAGAAGGTACAATTACTTCATCAAGTTCTACTTTCCTCCCACTCATTTCTTTCGAGAGAAACTCCTTCTCTAGAAAGGATCCATTCTTAGCAACGAATATCTTGCCTTCGGATCTATGATAGAAGGTGTACCCAACAGTCTCCTTTGGGTATCATATGAAGAAACATTTCTCCGATTTGGGTTCGAGCTTATCAGGTTGAAGCTTTTTCACATAAGCATCGCAGCCCCAAACTTCAAGAAACGACAGCTTAGGTTTCTTGCCAAACCATAGTTCATATGGTGTCGTCTCAACGGATTTAGATGGTGCCCTATTTAACATAAATGCATCCGTATCTAAAGCATAACCCCAAAATGATAGCGGTAAATCAGTAAGAGACATCATAGATCACACCATATCTAATAAAGTATGGTTACAACGTTCGGACACACCATTACGCTGTGGTGTTCCCGGTGGTGTGAGTTGCGAAACTATTCCACATTGTTTCAAATGAAGACCAAACTCATAACTCAAATATTCACCTCCACGATCAGATCATAGAAACTTTATTTTCTTGTTACGATGATTTTGCACTTCACTCTGAAATTATTTGAACTTTTCAAATGTTTCAGACTTATGTTTCATCAAGTAGATATACCCATATATGCTCCAATCATCTGTGAAGGTTAGAAAATAATGATACCCGCCGCGAGCCTCAACACTCATAGGACCGCATACATCAGTATGTATTATTTCTAATAAGTCAATTGCTCGCTTCATTGTTCTAGAGAACGGATTTCTAGTCATCTTGCCCATGAGGCATGGTTCGCAAGCATCAAGTGATTCCAAAAGCCCATCAACATGGAGTTTCTTCATGCGCTTTACACTAATATGACCTAAACGGCAGTGCCACAAATAAGTTGCACTATCATTATTAACTTTGCATCTTTTGGCTTCAATATTATGAATATGTGTATCACTACAATTGAGATTCAACAAAAATAGACCACTCTTCAAGGGTGCATGACCATAAAAGATATTACTCATATAAATAGAACAACCATTATTCTCTGATTTAAATGAATAACCGTCTCGCATTAAACAAGATCCAGATATAATGTTCATGCTCAACGCTGGCACCAAATAACAATTATTTAGGTCTAAAATTAATCCCGATGGTAGGTGTAGAGGTAGCGTGCCGACGGCGATCACATCGACTTTGGAACCATTTCCCACGCGCATCGTCACCTTGTCCTTAGCCAATCTTTGTTTAATCAGTAGCCCTTGTTTCGAGTTGCAAATATGAGCAACAGAACCCGTATCAAATAGCCAGGCGCTACTACGAGCATTAGTAAGGTACACATCAATAACATGTATATCAAATATACCTTTCACTTTTCCATCCTTCTTATCCGCCAAATACGTGGGGCAGTTCCGCTTCCAGTGACCAGTCCCTTTGCAGTAGAAGCACTCAGTCTCAGGCTTAGGTCCAGACTTGGGCTTCTTCACTTGAGAAGCAACTTGGTTGTCGTTCTTCTTGAAGTTCCCTTTCTTCCCTTTGCCCTTTTTCTTGAAACTAGTGGTCTTGTTAACCATCAACACTTGATGCTCCTTCTTGATTTCTCCTTTGCGGCCTTTAGCATTGCGAAGAGCTTGGGAATTGTCTTATCCATCCCTTGCATATTATAGTTCATCATGAAGCTTTTGTAGCTTGGTGGCAGTGATTGAAGAACTCTGTCAATGACACTATCGTCAGGAAGATTAACTCCCAGTTGAGTCAAGTGGTTGTGGTACCCAGACATTTTGAGTGTATGTTCACTGACAGAACTATTCTCCTCCATTTTTCAGCTATAGAACTTATTGGAGACTTCATATCTCTCAATTCGGCATTTGCTTGAAATATTAACTTCAACTCCTGGAACATCTCATATGCTCCATGACATTCAAAACGTCTTCGAAGTCCCGATTCTAAGCCATAAAGCATGGCACACTGAACTATCAAGTAGTCATCAGCTTTGCTCTGCCAGATGTTCACAACGTCTGGAGTTACTCCTACAGCGGGTCTTGCACCTAGTAGTGCTTCCAGGATGTAATTCTTCTGTGCAGCAATGAGGATAATCCTCAAGTTACGGACCCAGTCCGTGTAGTTGCTACCTGTTGGGGAACGTTGCAGAAAACAAAAAATTTCCCTACGGTTTCACCAAGATCCATCTATGAGTTCATCTAGCAACGAGTGATCGGATGCATCTACATACCTTTGTAGATCGCGAGCGGAAGCGTTCAAAGAACGGGGATGAGGTAGTCGAACACGACGTGATCCAAATCACCGGAGATCCTAGCACCGAACGGACGGCACCTCCGCGTTCAACACACGTACGGTCAGCGTAACGTCTCCTTCTTCTTGATCCAGCAAGAGGGAATGAGAGGTTGAGGAAGATGGCTCCAGCAGCAGCACGACGGCGTGGTGGTGATGGAGCTGCAGTACTCCGTCAGGGCTTCGCCAAGCGCTATGGAGGAGGAGGAGGTGTTGGAGAGGGAGAAGGAGGCAACCAAAGGCTTGGATGAAAAGCCCTCCTTCCCCACTATATATAGGAGGGCCAAGGGGGGGGGGCGCCAGCCCTAGGAGATCCAATCTCCTAGGGGGGCGGCGGCCAAGGGAGGTTTCCCTCCCCCCCCAAGGCACCTAGGAGGTGCCTTCCACTAGTGGGACTCTTCCCTTTTGTGAACCCTAGGCGCATGGGCCTCTTGGGGCTGGTGGACCCACCCGGTGGACCCCCGGGACCCTTCCGGTGGTCCCGGTACAATACCGATGACCCCGAAACTTGTCCCGATGGCCGAAACAGGACTTCCCATATATAAATCTTTACCTCCGGACCATTCCGGAACTCCTCGTGACGTTCGGGATCTCATCCGGGACTCCGAACAACATTCGGGTTACTACATATACATATCCCTACAACCCTAGCGTCACCGAACCTTAAGTGTGTAGACCCTACGGGTTCGGCAGACATGTAGACATGACCGAGATCGCTCTCCGGTCAATAACCAACAGCGGGATCTGGATACCCATGTTGGCTCCCACATGCTCCTCGATGATCTCATCGGGTGAACCACGATGTCGAGGATTCAAGCAACCCCGTATACAATTCCCTTTGTCAATCGGTATGTTACTTGCCCGAGATTCGATCGTCGGTATCCCAATACCTCGTTCAATATCGTTACCGGCAAGTCACTTTACTCGTATCGTAATGCATGATCCCGTGACCAGACAATTGGTCACTTTGAGCTCATTATGATGATGCATTACCGAGTGGGCCTAGTGATACCTCTCCGTCATACGGAGTGACAAATCCCAGTCTTGATCCATGTCAACCCAACAGACACCTTCGGAGATACCCGTAGTATACCTTTATAGTCACCCAGTTACGTAGTGACGTTTGGCACACCCAAAGCACTCCTACGGTATCCGGGAGTTACACGATCTCATGGTCTAAGGAAAAGATACTTGACATTGGAAAACTCCAGCAAACGAACTATACGATCTTATGCTATGTTTAGGATTGGGTCTTGTCCATCACATCATTCTCCTAATGACGTGATCCCGTTATCAATGACATCCAATGTCCATAGTCAGGAAACCATGACTATCTGTTGAACAACGAGCTAGTCAACTAGAGGCTTACTAGGGACATGTTGGTGTCTATTATTCACACATGTATTACGATTTCCGGATAATACAATTATAGCATGAATAAAGACAATTATCATGAACAAAGAAATATAATAATAATGCTTTTATTATTGCCTCTAGGGCATATTTCCAACACTACCATCATCTTTCAACTTAGCTTTCTCTAGGAACGCATTAAAATTAAAGGGAACGGTAGCACGGGCCATTGATATGCAACAACATAGACATGCAAATACTATTAGGTACTAAGTTCATGATAAATTAAAGTTCAATTAATCATATTACTTAAGAACTCCCACTTAGATAGACATACCTCTAGTCATCTAAATGATCATGTGATCCATATCAACTAAACCATGTCCGATCATCACGTGAGATGGAGTAGTTTTCAATGGTGAACATCACTTTGTTGATCATATCTACTATATGATTCATGTTCTACCTTTCGGTCTTAGTGTTCCGACGCCATATCTGCATATGCTAGGCTCGTCAAGTTTAACCCGAGTATTCTGCACATGCAAAACTTGCTTGCACCCGTTGTATGTGAACGTAGAGCTTATCACACCCGATCATCACGTGGTGTCTCGGCACGACGAACTGTAGCAACGGTGCATACTCATGGAGAACACTTGTACCTTGAAATTTAGTGAGGGATCATCTTAGAATGCTACCGCCGCACTAAGCAAAATAAGATGCATAAAGGATAAACATCACATGCAATCAAAATATGTGACATGATATGGCCATCATCATCTTGTGCCTTTGATCTCCATCTCCAAAGCACCATCATGATCTCCATCGTAGCATCGTTGTCATCTTGCCAACTATTCTACGACTATCGCTACCGCTTAGTCATAAAGTAAAGCAATTACATGGCGATTGCATTTCATACAATAAAGCGACAACCATAAGGCTCCTGCCAGTTGCCGATAACTTATACAAAACATGATCATCTCATACAACAATTTATATCTCATCACATTTTGACCATATCACATCACAACATGCCCTGCAAAAACAAGTTAGACGTCCTCCACTTTGTTGTTGCAAGTTTTACGTGGCTGCTACGGGCTTCTAGCAAGAACCGTTCTTACCTACACATCAAAACCACAATGATTTTCCGTCAAGTGTGCTATTTTAACCTTCAACAAGGACCGGCCGTAGTCAAACTCGATTCAACTAAAGTTGGAGAGATAGGCACCCGCTAGCCACCTATGTGTGAAGCACGTCAGTAGAACCAGTCTCATGAACGCGGTCATGGAATGTCGTTTCGGGCCGCTTCATCCAACAATACCGCCGAATCAAAGTAAGACATTGGTGGTAAGCAGTATGACTATTATCGCCCACAACTCTTTGTGTTCTACTCGTGCATATAACATCTACGCATAGACCTGGCTCGGATGCCACTGTTGGGGAACGCAATATTTGAAAAAAATCCTATGATCACGCAAGATCTATCTAGGAGATGCATAGCAATGAGACGGGAGAGTGTGTCCACGTACCCTCATAGACCGAAAGTGGAAGCGTTTAGTAACGCGGTTTATGTAGTCAAACGTCTTCACGATCCAACCGATCCAAGTACCGAACGCACGACACCTTCGTGTTCTGCACACGTTCAACACGATGACGTTCCTCGAACTCTTGATCCAGTTGAGGACGAGGGAGAGTTCCATCAGCACGATGGCGTGGCGACAGTGATGATGAAGTTACCGGCGCAGGGCTTCGCCTAAGCACTACGATGATATGAGCGAGGTGGTAAATGATAACCCACAAGTATAGGGGATTGCAACAGTTTTCGAGGGTAGAGTATTCAACCCAAATTTATTGATTCGACACAAGGGGAGCCAAAGAATATTCTCAAGTATTAGCAGCTGAGTTGTCAATTCAACCACACCTGGAAACTTAATATCTGCAACAAGGTATTTAGTAGCAAAGTAATATGATAGTAGTGGTAATGGTAGCAAAAGTAATATTTTTGGTTTTATAGTGATTGTAACAGTAGCAACGGAAAAGTAAATAAGCGAAGAACAATATGTGAAAAGTTTGTTGTCGCTGTCAAAACCGGCGGATCTCGGGTAGGGGGTCCCGAACTGTGCGTCTAAGGTTGATGGTAACAGGAGATAGGGGACACGAAGTTTTACCCAGGTTCGGGCCCTCTTGATGGAGGTAATACCCTACGTCCTGCTTGATTAATATTGATGAATACGAGTATTACAAGAGTCGATCTACCACGAGATCGTAATGGCTAAACCCTAGAAGTCTAGCCTATATGACTAAGGTATCGAGTATATCCTTTCCGGACTACACCCTCCGGTTTATATAGACACCGGGGGGGGGTCTAGAGTTACATAGAGTCGGTTACATAAGAGGGAATCTTCATAGTTGTTCACCAAGCTTGCCTTCCACGTCAAGGAGAGTCTCATCTGGACACGGATACAGTCTTCGGTCTTCATATCTTCACAGCCCATCAGTCTGGCCTATAGATAACAGGCCGGACGCCCGAGGACCCCTTAGTCCAGGACTCCCTCAGTAGCCCCTGAACCTGGCTTCAATGACAAGGTATCCGGCACGTAGTGTTGTCTTCGGCATTGCAAGGCGGGTTCCTCCTCCCAAACTCCCGAATAGTCTCCAGACGAATTGATCGTGTCCGGACCTGTAACACACACCGCACACAACCGCAGAGAGAATATAATAACACATAAGTCCAACCTGCTGACAACTTTAGTAATGCGACGTCACGCCTGTCCGGTCATAATTTCGAACCGTTTTTCGCCCCACGTTTCGAGATGCGATTGTCATTGGCACGTCATATCAAAGCAGAGATCGTGTCCCCTTATTACGGGATTCTCATCAATACGGGCGTGGGAAACCCAACCGTCCTGCGAGAAAGATTCCTCAGGGATAGGCAGGTTTCTAGGCTTAGGAGGAGATGTTCAATACCGGAGGTGTATATAAAGGAACCAAGGGCCGTCTTTTTACGCCAAACCTCTCCTAAGCCTCCCCAACCCTGAGTTCCAGCACCCAAGGTTCGACTACATTGCTTTCAGCCTTCCCATCATGTCCGGATCCATCTCTCAAGGCCGATGGGTGGCTTCCTCTGTTACAGAGGAGGATATCACAAAGCTTCGGGCAGCCAGATATCTGACCGCAGAGATCCACCACTGGCTTCCTGCTTAAGGACAAGTTATCCCGACCCCCAGATTCGGCAAGAGGGTGGTATTCGTCTCCCACTTCCTCCGGGGGTTAGGGTTTGCTCTTCACCCCTTTGTCCGTGGGCTAATGTTTTATGACGGATTAGATTTTCACGATCTTGCCCCGGACTCTATCCTCCATGTCTCAGCGTTTATCATTACATGCGAGGCCTTCCTTCGAATCCCCCACACTTCGGCTTATGGCTCAAAACCTTTGGTGTGAAGCCAAAGGTAGTCGACGGGGAACAGGCGGAGTGCGGCGGTGCTACAATCAGCCAACTCGCCAACACTCCCTGGCCAAAAGGTTCTTTTTCCGATGCTTCCAATTACTGGCAGCGGGAGTGGTTTTATATTACAGACCCCCACAGTGCTAAGTGGGTAGCTGCCCCCACCTTCCATCCCGGCCCGCCGTTACAGCTCGCGTCATGGGTCAACAAGGGGCTAGACTGGGGATTAGTGGATGAAGTGCGGACCCTACAAAGCCGCATCCGGACCCTCCTCGAGAGAGATATCGATCTCGTCAGTGTGATCCAAGTGATGTTAGTTCGCCGAATCCTGCCCTGCCAACGCAGGCCTCGCCGCATGTGGGAGTTTAATTTAGTGGGACCACGGACCCTCCAACACTTCTTCGGCGCCACACACGAAGGGATGTGGAAGCTATTTTTCGGGAAGCGGAAACATTGGCCGGATACTGTTGAGGATGCTGGCCTTAACTGTAATTGTCCGGATACCCCAGTAAGCACTTGTCTTTCGAATACTTTATGGTCATGCATATAGTAATACGATACTAAGCAAGCTATCTTTTTCCTGGGCTGGATAAAGAAGGGGGAACTGATTATGTGTTGGGCCCCTCTGCCCGAGGGTCCAGCGAATCCGGTCCTAACAAGGATGCTGGCCCCAGAACCATACCAGATGCCAGAGAAGGAGGACGAGGCGGAGGGCAAGAGGACCAATGATGGCCTCTATTCACAGGGAACCTTGGACTTTGTGTCCGGTGGAATAAAAATCCCCTCATCCAAAGACAAAAGCGAAGGGGGGCACTATCTCCTTCCCTCCTAGGAAGAAGAGGGCCGCCTCCGAAGATTGGGAGAAGCGGGCTCCTAAGCGAGGCAAGATGCCTCTGGAGGGCGGCCCGGGCCTGGAGGACGTCGAAGCGCAGTCTCATGACGAGGATGAGCCTCTAGCCAAATCGTAAGTGAACAGGGTTGTTTTAAACCTATCCCGTTCTTTTCTTATGATGCCTGGAATATATATTTTTTATAGCTCAGCGCGCAGTCCCCTTTGACAATCCTCCTCCTCGGGGGACCTTCTCCCGGAGATGATGGAAAGTGAGACGCCCCCACCGGCTTTTCCGTCCAATAGGGCAGATGTAACGCCCCAAGACCGGAGCTTCAGATGCCTTCCATGTTTCTGGGTTTCGTGGTGTGATTTGTTTCGTCTGTTGCATTCATCTTTGCATCATGTGCATTTGCATCATGTCATCATGTCTTTAATCTTTGCATCTCAATTCAAATAAATAAATCGTATGGATTTTCAGTCCATTTAAACCGAGGGAGTTCACCTGGTGATTTCTCTATATAACATATCCTCCTAATAATTATGGAGCTATTATTAAATATTCCATTCGTTTGGAATTAACCATTGACACACTTGCAAATAAATCCCAATGCCTTGGTTATCTAAATTCTTGGTCTCCAACATTGCTATATATTCTTTCATCATAGTCCGGAGCTCCACCAAAAACCCGAACATTTTGGCCACACCGAACCTAGTCCCAATTCAAAACCATTTGGAGTATATTCAAATGTATTTGAATTTAATTCCTACATCTTGCCACTTCTATTTTTCTGTGGTCATGTTTATTTTTATGAGTCTAGGAAAATTGTCCTCCTGCTCAAACTCTTTCCCTAACCCCCCTTCTTTTTCCTCTCTCTCTCGCTATTTTCTTTTCGTTTAAAGAATAAAGAGAGGAGAGGGAGAGCCCAATCCAGCAATCCCAGCTGACTCCTCCTCTCTTTTGGGCCGGCCTCCAAGGCCCAGACTTTTCCCTCCTAAGGCCCAAGGCCATCCATCCCCAGGCCTAACCCTAGCCTTCCCCGCTCGACCCTGTGTCCTCTCCCTCGTTTCCCTCCCTCGCACCGCCAGGAGAGATAGGCCACCGCGCTCGACCGCAGTCCCCATGCCCGATCCTCTTCCTCCCTTCAATCTCCCCCGTCTCTCCTGCCCTTCCCTCGACCCCTCTCCCTTCCCTCGCTCCCTCACGCCGCCAGACAGGTCGAGGAGCCCGGATCCCATCCTCATCCTCCCTTCGACTCTCCTCTGGCCGATCCCATCTTTCCCTCGATCTCTCTTCTCGGTCGCAGCAGCCCACTGTCGTCGCCTCCCTCTGCTCTACCCCGCGCCGTGCCTCCTACCATGGCCTTCCTTCCTTGCCTCAATGGACACGAGGGCCGAGCTCGCCACCCTACCGCGTCACCGGGGACGCCGGGCACCACAGCCTGCTGGGCCTCCCCTGCATCATTCTCGCCGGAGCGCTCCACCACCATGCGTCGCACGCCCAACCTCCCGCTCGCGCCTGCGTCCCTCCATCATCGACGAGGACCACCTCTGGCCTCCACGTCCTCTGTTTCGCCTCCTCACAACCCTGCCGCCCCAGCGACCTCGCCGCCGGCGACTGAACCACATGCATCAGAGGCCATGGACGTTGCCGCCCCTTGGAAGGCCGCTGCCGTCGCTACGGAACCTCCCCAACACCTAGCTCGTCCTTGCTGCCGCCCCATGGAGTTCCATCGGCCCAGATCTGGCCGGGAACCAGACGAGCCCCGTGCCTGTTGCTGTCGTTGTTTTCACTCTGTCAAACGAACGCAACACCTTCACCGGAGACCGCCAGGACCGTCAAGGACTCGCCAAGTACAACGCCGCCGGAGCCCCTCCAAGTTTGATGTTGGAACGTGTACGACCATGCGGATTCGCCAAGTACCACGACGTCGACGACCGTCAAGTTCAACTACTTTGACTACGAACGGTGACGATCCCGAACATCTACGAACGTGTACCTCTACCGTCGCCATGTACCCCTACTTCCACTATGAAAGTTCCGAGAACGTCTACTTCCCCTACACCGCATCGAACTTGGTCCGTTCCGACAACACACGCTTCGAAGGTATAACCCCGAGACGACGCCCGTGAACGAATGTTGCGTGTTGTATCAAATGCTCATGTTTGCACCGTGTCCAAAGTGTCTCTCGCTTCCATGCCATCAACTCGTGGGACACCTGGAATCCGGGATCACCCCACCATCTCTAGTTATTCTGCTCCCGCCACACCACCTTTTGCACCGGTATCTCCGTGAGCTACCAGAACCGATTTGTTGCCATGGCATCATTTTCGGATTTGTTGCCGCGGCATCATTTTTGGATTTGTTGCCGTGGCACCCCTTTCGTTTCCACCACGATGACAAATGCTTACCTTTTCATAAAACTTGCATAAACTTGCACATGTCATCCGCATCATGTTAACAACATTAATATGGTTTAATTTGTTGTTTTATTTAATTTGATAAATGCATATGGGGATTTACCGGATTTGTTATTGGTTATATGCGGCCCCATTTAAATTGCTTAATGGTATAGTTTTGTTATGCTTCACATCTTGCTATGTTTAACAACATTTAATATTGTTGGGTACCTAACCGGGAGAGAATTAAATAATTAATGTGGTGTTCCGTAAATATGCAACTCATTACATATTGAGCTCCACTTACTTTGTAGAATTTGCTTGTGCATTTTGCCATGCCATGCTTCATTAAACCGGACATGCATCATACTTGATTGTGCATCATGCCATGCTTATGTGGTGGTTGTTTACTATGTTGTTTGCTCCTTTCCGGTGTTGTTTCTTCGGGTTGGTTCCGATTAGCATCGCGTTTGTGAGGAACCGTTCGACTACGTCCATTTGTCTTCTTTAGGGACTCGTTCTTCTTCCTTGCGGGATTTCAGGCAAGATGACCATACCCTCGAAATCACTTCTATCTTTGCTTGCTTAGTTGCTCGCTCTTTTGCTATGCCTATGCTGCGATACCTACCACTTGCTTTTCATGCCTCCTACTTTGTTCAACCAAGCCTCTAACCCACCTTGTCCTAGCAAACCGTTGATTGGCTATGTTACCGCTTTGCTCAGCCCCTCTTATAGCGTTGTTAGTTGCAGGTGAAGATTGAAGTTTGTTCCCCGTTGGAACATGGAGATGTTGTTCCTTGTTGGAACATGTTTACTTGTTGGGTTATCACAATATATCTTATTTAATTAATGCATCTATATACTTGGTAAAGGGTGGAAGGCTCGGCCTTATGCCTGGTGTTTTGTTCCACTCTTGCCGCCCTAGTTTTCCGTCATATCGGTGTTATGTTCCCGGATTTTGTGTTCCTTACGCGGTTGGGCTATAATGGGAACCCCTTGACAGTTCGCCTTAAGTAAAGCTCTTCCAGCAATGCCCAACATTGGTTTTACCATTTGCCACCTAGCCTTTTCTTTTCCCTTGGGAGTCGCGCTCCTGAGGGTCATCATTATTTTACCCCCCCGGGCCAGTGCTCCTCTGAGTGTTGGTCCACCTGTCAGCTGCCGATGGCCACCAGGGGCAACTCTGGGATGGCCTACCCGTACCTAAGACAATCTGAGTGTGCCCTGAGAAAGAGATATGTGCAGCTCCTATCAGGATTTGTCGGCACATTCGGGCGGTGATGCTGGTTTAGTTTTACCCTGTCAAAATGTTTTGTTGTACCGGGATACCGAGTCTGATCGGAATGTCTCGGGAGGAGGTCTATTCCTTCGTTGATCGTGAGAGCTTGTCATGGGCTAAGTTGGGACACCCCTGCAGGGATTTGAACTTTCGAAAGCCGTGCCCGCGGTTATGGGCAGATGGGAATTTGTTAATGTCCGGTTGTAGAAAACCTGAAGTTGACCTTAATTAAAATGCATCAACCGCATGTGTAACCGTGATGGTCTCTTCTCGGCGGAGTCCGAGAAGTGAACACGGTGTTGGAGTTATGCTTGATGTAGGTTGTCTAGGATCACTTCTTGATCATACTTTTATCGACCGTGCTTTGCCTTCTCTTCTCGCTCTCATTTGCGTATGTTAGCCACCATATATGCTAGTCGCTTGCTGCAGCTCCACCTTACCCATAAGCTTAAATAGTCTTGATCGCGAGGGTGCGAGATTGCTGAGTCCCCGTGACTCACAGATACTTCCAAAACCAGTTTGCAGGTGCCGTTGAGTCCGTGCAGATTACGCAACCAAGCTCAGGAGGATCTCGATGAAGATCTTGTCCTTGGTGTGGTTTCGTTCTAGTTGATCAGTAGTGGAGCCCAGTTGGGTCGATCGGGGACCTTGTCGCATTTGGGGTTCTTCTTTTATTTTGGTTCCGTAGTCGGACCTTGAGTGTATTTGGATGATGTAATGCTTTATTCATGTAATTGTGTGAAGTGGCAATTGTAACCCAACTATGTATCTTTCCCTTATGTATTACATGGGTTGTGTGAAGATTACCTCACTTGCGACATTGCTTTCAATGCGGTTATGCATCTAAGTCGTGCTTCGACACGTGGGAGATATAGCCGCATCGAGGGCGTTACAGCAGACGACCTTGAGGTGTCGTCGCGGAGGGTCTCCCCCGACCAACAAGTGGCGCAAGGGATACACAAAGGCGATACTTCGGCGGTCTAGAGTCCGGGGAACAACAATGAAGACCCCGAACAATTCGGAATGCGGCCGGATACAAATAAATGGATCCCTTCAAAGGGTGACCGTACTCCTGCGACTGCCTCCGGAGACCCAGAGGCTCCGGATATCTTGATGAACATGCTGCAACAGGCATCCGTTTTGGAGGAACATCGTACCTTGATGGGTACGGTGGTTAAAAAGGTCCTATCCGCAAAGAGCGGATTGGATGAGGCCTTTGCGAGTCTGCTGAGAGGCTTCGAGGTTTGTACTGTAATATGTGGAATTGTGTTTTATTCAGAAAATACACCTGTGTATAGACAGTAGCCCCTGAGACTCAGGTTGGCTTCCCATAGGAAGCGAATCGGAGGATTGAAAGAAATATCCGAGGACTAATCTGATTAACTTTGAACACAGGCTGCTTCCCCCCTGGCTACTGCCCAGACTGCGGATATTGCCGAGCTACAACGGAAGCTTGATGTAGCCGGGGATGATGTTGCGTTAATCAATATGCATCTTGATGAGTCGCAAGGTATGTATTCAGAGCAGTCGCTGCACATACATTTTTGTGATATAAGCATGACGCTGAAAGTTGTGCCTGGCTGCAGATGGTGCTGCCGCCGTTGAAATTCTTCGAGCGGAGCTAGCCCAGGCCAAGGAGCAGGCCCGGTATAGTAATGCGACTGCCGAGAAGGCATCAACTGAATTAAAGGCCGAACGAGCTGCTCGGCGTCAAGACAAGGAGAAGATATCTACGATGGCGCTCGAGCTAAAAGGTGCTGCTAGCCGGTGTGAACTCCTAGAAAAGTAGAATGAAGCCAAAATGGCTGAAATTGACAAGGCCCTATGAGAGGCGAGAGAAGCGCGGTCTGAATCCAGAGCAACCCATGAGGAGATCCAGCAAGCTGGGGAGATTGCAGCTTGTAAGCCATTTTTTGCTACAGGCTAAGTTCGGCGATCCGAACTATACTCAGCTGAACCAATTGTGGAGTTCTCCGGACGAGTTTTTAGACTTGCCGAAGAGTTCTGCCGATGCGACACAGTATTATCAGGCGCGAGACGGGTACGCAACGGAGAAGCTTTTCTGGTCACAATTCGGCGCCTCTAAGCGCCCCCTTTTGCTGAATGAGCGGATGTCCTAGTGGCCCGAGCTTCAAAGGATATCCCGTGCTGCCATGAAGAACATCATAATTCGGTTATGGCCAACTGAGCCTGTCCCGAACAGTTACTTCGGCTTGGTGCAGCGGCTTGTTGACGCAGTGCCACGTATCGACGTTGTGAAGTGATCGGTGTGCATTGAGGGTGCACGGATGGCTTTTGCTCGAGTCAAGACGTTCTGGGGGAATATGAAGGCCATCGACATTGCGGTGAAGAGTCCACCCAAGGGCAAGGACCGCCGCGACCCGGAGCATTATTTTGAAGATGTCCTTGTAGCCGCCCGCTTGATAGAGGGTCAATGTTCGAATGACATAATGTTCAAGTAAAGTGTATGAGAATTGTACGAGACAATTTTATAGTAAATCTATTTGTATATGTTGCTTGAAAGCTTGTGTTCCTCCTGTGCAGCCATTTTAATATAATCTAAAAGATTTCCAGTCGTCGGCTTCAGCCCCCTTATAGGAAGTACAGGGGTGTTCGAAAAAGCATCTGATCACTCTTGACCCAACGTCTTGGTCCGTGAAGGAGGTGTCAATGCGGCGAACTAGACAACCAGACTATAGGGCGTTAACACTTTCACTTAGCCATAGGAGTTGTACAGTGGGTCTACGACATAGCCCCTGGTATGTATGTGGCTGACTCATACGATGCGTTTACATAACTGACCGAAAAAGAGGTCCTTCATGTGACACGGAGGAATTGCTAAAGATTCCGATAAGTCATCGAGTGGTTGACCAGCTCTCGCCGCATCATGACAGTCAGTTTTCAGCTTTCTCTACTAAGATGCGTCACCGGGTGAACCGGTAGCACAATCGCAGTAGTTCTCCCTTTACTACCCTAGCCGATAGAGCGGAACGTAGGATAGCAAGCACAGGAGCCGGGCAACCCGACTATTGACCCAAGACATGATTCGGAGCTGATGCATATAAGGCCAAACTCGCGACGCCAAGTACGTTGTGAAAGCTGTTCAGACTTTGTTGGCAACTCATTTGTTCCCGTACCGAGCCCCTGGCAAGTGAAGCCGGGGTATATCTATGAAACAACTATAGGAGGCGTATTCATTTTGCAAAAAGACGCGAGTGATTAATTCGGATAATTTGAACTGGGACCTGAGTGATGTGCCAATGGTTACTTGATATACATAAAGGCCACGACCCCGGTAATTTGATATGCCCTGGGTTGAAGGCAGAGGAAAAAGGCATGTTACATGCCCGAAAAGAGAGTGTGGTCTACAAAAAGTTATTTTGGACCTCCTGTCGCACGTATGCACCGCCTGTCCTCAGCAAGGGGAATCCTTGAAGGGAGTAGCCCCGTAGGTGAGTGTACGGATCCGAACTCCTATGGGGTCGGTCGTAGGTGCTTCCCCTTTGCGCCACCTGCTTTTAGGAGATAATGAAACAAAATAAAATAGGAAAGCAGTTAAAGAATGTTACCGGAGTGCCTGCAGATTTGTCCGTATTGTGCTTCCGTCAATGCCCATGGTATCTTGAGTGCGTAATTATGTATGCGCGGTATAGTTTTAATGGGTGTATGAGATGGGCAGCAGAAGCCGAACTGCTATTTCTGTTCCGGATTTGATCGATCTCCAGGGGAAATTGCTTCCGCCCTCTGACATTTAGCTGGTGAGCCGCTCCGTTGTCCCTGTTGCCTGGTGGCCCATTTCCATTTTGTCTGACGTTGAGCTTGCCGGCCTGCTTGAGGACCCAACAACTTCTGTTGGTGTGATTAGCTGGTTTATTGGGGTGGCCATGAATCTGGCAGGGCCGGTCCAATATCCTATCTAGTTTGGATGGTCCGTCTCTGTTTGCCTTGAATGGCTTTTTTCGTTGACCGGGCTTGGGATTGCTAAATCCGGCGTTGACCGCTGTGTCGCGTGATCTTTCATTATCATTGCGACTGTTGTGCATGCTTCGTCGTGGCTTGCCATTGCCGTCTTGGATTTCAGAAGCGCCCGAGTCACTGGTGCTGTTGCTTCTATGAGCGAGCCAGCTGTCTTCTCCCGTGCAAAAGCGGGTCATTACAGCGGTAAGGGCTGTCATGGATCTAGGTCCTTCTTAACCGAGGTGGCGTGCAAGCCATTCGTCCTAGACGCTATGTTTAAAGGCCGTAAGGGCCTCCACGTCCGGACAGTCGACGATTTGGTTCTTTTTGACTAGGAACCTTGTCCAGAGCTTCTTGGCTAATTCTTCGGGCTGCTGGACAATATTACTTAAGTCATCGGCGTCCGGTGGCCGGACATATGTTCCTTGGAAGTTGTTGCGAAAGGCGTCCTCCAAATCCTCCCAACTGCCGATAGAATTTTCCGGCAGACTGTTTAACCAGTACCGAGCTGGTCCTTTGAGTTTTAGTGGTAGGTATTTGATGGCATGAAGGTCGTCTCTATGGGCCATGTGGATATGGAGGAGGAAGTCCTCGATCCATACTGCAGGATCCGTTGTTCCATCGTACGATTCGATATTCATGGGTTTGAAACCATCTGGGAATTCGTTCTCCGTTACTTCATTTATGAAGCAAGGAGGGTGTGCGGCGCCTCTATGTTGGGCCACACTGCAGCGTATGTCCGACAGAGTCCATTTGAAGTTTTCGGCCCGGGTGTGGCTAGGTTTGTCACGCCGAATAGGTGGCCATCGTCATGTATCGAGGTATGTCCTCGTGATTAGTAGATCGATCTTGAGTGTACTGCTTTGCTACCCGAGTCTTTTTGACGGTCATATGTGTAACCCCGAGTTGTTTTGTTCTTGCTTTTACTGCGAGGTAGGGCGGTCTGGTATCCGGCTTGAGTTACCACTCTACCTGGGCCCAATTGTGGTCGACCTGCCGCATTGTGCGATGATGGTACGGGCTCCAGCGCCTCATTGTCGCCCTAGGATAGCAATCTATGCTTCGGGTAGCTTTTGGCTGGTCCACTAAGGCCGTATTCTTCAGCGGCTAGGACTTTGGTCCATCTATCATTGAGCAGATCTTGGTCAGCTCGAAGCTACTGCTGCTTCTTTTTCAGGCTCCTTGCAATGGCTATTAGTTCACGCTTAAAGCGCTCCTGTTCACGAGGTTCCTCAGGCACGATGAAATTTTCAATGCCGAGGCCCACCTCATCCTCAAAGAGCGGAAGGTAATTGTCGTCCTCCGAATCTTCATGTGTGGCCTGCCTATCTTCCCGTTTGTCTTGTTCATTGATTGTATCAACGGGGTCTTCGTTGTCATCGGCATCATTGTCCATGCCGTCGATATTCTCGGAGTCGTATTCCAGTGTATCGGTCGAATCCTCGATTGTGGCTATGAAGTGGGTGGCGGGTGGGAAGTAAAGTTCTCCATCGTCAGCCCCTAGTTCGAGCTGGATATAGTTCCGTTGAGAGTCCTCCGCCAAGGACAGGTTTTTTAATGAATTCAGCACATCGCCCAAAGGCGAGTGTTGGAAGATGTCTGCGGCGCTGAATTTGAAGATCGATAAACGATCAAGCTCGGCGTCCGCGGGCTCGCGCGGTTCGGAACCTGCGGCCGGAGACGAGTCCGGCGTTCCGGTGGCATAGGCCTCGTGTGAGACCAGGTCCATGTATGGCTCCACCGCCGTGGAATCTGCAGCCTCCGAGGTGGGGTTAATCCTTCCGTCTCCGGATGGCGCGGCCTGCTCCGGCTCTAGGGCCAGAGCGGCTACATGAGCGGTCTCTTGGATGTGGCCCGATGACAGATTTAGGTCATGATCATCGGGGTGACCGGGAGTGGCCACCGCGGTGTCGAATCCGGCGAAGATCAAGTCTCCACGGATGTCCGCGACATAGTTCAAGCTCCTGAATCTGACCTGATGGCCAGGGGCGTAGCTTTCAATCTACTCTAGATGGCCAAACGAGTTGGCCCGCAGTGCGAAGCCGCCGAACACGAAGATCTGCCCGGGGAGGAAAGTTTCTCCGTAGACAGTGTCATTATTGTCGATTGAAGGGGCCATCGAACCTTTCAGCGACAACACAGAGGAACTCTCAATGAAAGCACCAATGTTAGTGTCAAAACCGGTGGATCTCGGGTAGGGGGTCTCGAACTGTGCGTCTAAGGTTGATGGTAACAGGAGACAGGGGACATGAAGTTTTACCCAGGTTCGGGCCCTCTTGATGGAGGTAATACCCTACGTCCTGCATGATTAATATTGATGAATACGAGTATTACAAGAGTTGATCTACCATGAGATCGTAATGGCTAAACCCTAGAAGTCTAGCCTATATGACTAAGGTATTGAGTATATCCTTTCCGGACTACACCTCCGGTTTATATAGACACCGGGGGGATCTAGGGTTATATAGAGTCAGTTACATAAGAGGGAATCTTCATAGTTGTTCGCCAAGCTTGCCTTCCACGTCAAGGAGAGTCTCATCCGGACACGGGTACAGTCTTCGGTCTTCATATCTTCACAGCCCATCAGTCTGGCCCATAGATAACAGGCCGGACGCCCGATGACCCCTTAGTCCAGGACTCCCTCACTCGTAGGAATTGGATCGGTGATGGAGAATTATGTCAGATGCGATCGATCATGCAACAGTTATAACATAGGGTGACACAAAATTAGCTCCAGTTCATCAATATAATGTAGCCATGTATTCTGAATATAGTCATACGTGCTTATGGAAAAGAACTTGCATGACATCTTTTGTCCTACCCCCCGTGGCAGCGGGGTCCTATTGGAAAGTAAGGTATATTAAGGCCTCCTTTTAATAGAGTACCGGACCAAAGCATTAACGCATAGTGAATACATGAACTCCTCAAACTACGGTCATCACCGGTAATGGTCCCGATTATTGTCACTTCGGGGTTAACGGATCATAACACATAATAGGTGACTATAGACTTGCAAGATAGGATCAAGAACTCACATATATTCATGAAAACATAATAGGTTCAGATCTGAAAACATGGCACTCGGGCCCTAGTGACAATCATTAAGAATAGCAAAGTCATATCAACATCAATCTCAGAACCTAGGGATCAAACCCTAACAAAACTAACTCGATTACATGATAAATCTCATCCAACCCATCACTGTCCAGCAAGTCTACGATGGAATTACTCACGCACGGCGGTGAGCATCATGAAATTGGTGATGGAGGAAGGTTGGTGATGACGATGGCGACGGATTCCCCTCTCCGGAGCCCCGAACAGACTCCAGATTAGCCCTCCCGAGAGAGTTTAGGGCTTGGCGGCGACTTCGTATCGTAAAACGCGATGGATCCTTCTCCCTGATTTTTTTTCTCCCCGAACATGAATATATGGAGTTGGAGTTGAGGTCGGTGGAGCGTCAGGGGGCCCACGAGGCAGGGGGCGCGCCTAGGGGGAGGCGCGCCCCCACCCTCGTGGACAGGGTGTAGGCCCCCTGACGTGGATTCTTCTTCCAGTATTTTTTATATATTCCAAAAATAATCTCCATTGATTTTCAGGTCATTCCGAGAACTTTTATTTCTGCACAAAAATAACACCGTGCCAATTCTGCTGAAAACAGCGTCAATCCAGGTTAGTTCCATTCAAATCATGCAAGTCAGAGTCCAAAACAAGGGCAAAAGTGTTTGGAAAAGTAGATATGATGGAGACGTATCAACTCCCCCAAGCTTAAACCTTTGCTTGTCCTCAAGAAATTCAGTTGATAATCTGAAAGTGATAAAGAATTTTTTTTACAAACTCGGTTTGCTCTTGTTGTAAATATGTGAAGCCAGCGTTCAAGTTTTCAACAAAGATTATGAACTAACCATATTCACAATAACATTTAGGTCTCATGTTTACTCATATCAATGGCATAATCAATTAGCGAGCAATAATAATAAATCTCGGATGACAACACTTCCTCAAAACAATCATAATATGATATAACATGATGGTATCTCGCTAGCCCTTTCTGAGACCGCAAAACATAAATGCAGAGCACCTTTAAAGATCAAGGACCGACTAGACATTGTAATTCATGGTAAAAGAGATCCAGTCAAGTCATACTCAATGTAAACTAACAGTAATGGATGCAAATGACGACGGTGCTCTCCAACTGGTGTTTTTTCATAAGAGGATGATGACTCAATATAAAAGTAAATGGATAGGCCCTTCACAGAGGGAAGCAGAGATTTGTAGAGGTGCCAAAGCTCGATTTTGAAATAGATATGAATAATATTTTGAGTGGTATACTTTCATTGCCAACATAACAACCGAGAGATCTCGGTATCTTCCATGCTACACACATTATAGGCGGTTCCCAAGTAGAATGGTAAAGTTTATACTCCCCCACCACCAATAAGCATCAATCCATGGCTTGCCCGAAACAACGGGTGCCTCCAACTAACAACAATCCTGGGGGAGTTTTGTTTGCATTTATTTTGATTTGATTTGAGCATGGGACTGGGCATCGCGGTGACCAGCCATTTTCTCGTGAGTGAGGAGCGGAGTCCACTCCTCTTGATAATAACCCGCCTAGCATGGGAGATAAAGACAACCCTGGTTGATACATGAGCTATTCGAGCATACAAAACAAAATGTTTATTTGAAGGTTTAGAGTTTGGCACATACAAATTTACTTGGAACGGCAGGTAGATACTGTATATAGGTAGGTATGGTGGATTCATAGGGAATAACTTTGGGGTTTATGGAATTGGATGCACAAGCAGTATTCCCGCTTAGTACAAGTGAAGGCTAGAAAGAGACTGGGAAGCGACCAACTAGAGAGCGACAACAATCATGAACATGCATTAAAATTAATCAACACCGAATGCAAGCATGAGTAGGATATAAATCACCATGAACATAAATATCGTGGAGGCTATGTTGATTTTGTTTCAACTACATGCATGAACATGTGCCAAGTCAAGCCACTCAAATCATTCAAAGGAGTATATCACCCTATCATACCACATCACAACCATTTTAATAGCATGTTGGCACGCAAGGTAAACCATTATAAACTCCTAGCTAATTAAGCATGGCATAAGCAACTACAATCTCTAATTGTCATTGCAAACATGTTTCATTCATAATAGGCTGGATCAGGAACGATGGAGTAATCATATTTACAAAAACAAGAGAGGTCGAGTTCATACCAGCTTTTCTCATCTCAATCAGTTCATCATATAATCATCATTATTGCCTTTCACTTGCACGAACGAATGGTGTGGCTAATAATAATAGTGCACGTGCATTGGACTAAGCTGGAATCTGCAAGCATTCAATTCAAGATAGGAGACAAGGTAATATGGGCTCTTTGTTAGATCAACAATAATGCATATAAGAGCCACTCAACATTTTCATTATGGTCTTCTCCTCTCGACCCCCAAAGGAAAGAAAAGAAACAAAACTATTTACATGGGAAAACTCCCAACAAGCAAAATCAGAACGAGATTTTTTTGGGTTTTCTTTTTAATTACTACTACTACAGGCATGAAAATTAAACTAACTAAAATCTACAACTAGTTTTTTTGTTTTTTCTTAAGGTTTTTCAAACACACAAGAAGAAAGCTTTAAAAAGAAATTAAACTAGCATGGATAATACAATGAAAAAGTATGAGCACCGACAAACTGGCATGAGTGTGTGAACATGAATGTAATGTCGGTGAGAAATATGTACTCCCCTAGGCTTAGGCTTTTGTCCTAAGTTGGTCTATGCCCATGGATCAAAATTGTAGTTGGGGTCGTACTGAGAAGGGTCCTCGGATTGCCACTGGCTGGCGATCTCCTCCGGGTTCCACTGATAAACAGACTAACATTGAGGGTCAGATGGTGGCTCCGGCTCTGCAGCTGACATGTGGCTTCGGTAGGCATGAATGTCCTCCGGCGGAACAAGGTACTTGCCTGAAAATATGTCAAACAAAGAGGGCGCAGGCAAGGTAATAAACTCACAATATTTTTTGTTAAATATCAATTTATATTTGAGTGTCTTATTCTTATCCTAAACAATAAACTCATGTGCTACCATACTCTTATAACCTAGAGCAATATGAGGCAGCAACTTTTCCTCTTTCTCATAATGCCTGATAGGTATGTTAAAGTGTGCAGCTAGGCGCGAGGCAAAGATGCCTCTGAGGACGGGGCCCTTAGTATGGTTCAGATTTAACCGTTTAGCAACAATAGCGCCTAAACTGAAGGTAGTATCTTGAAACAAGGCATGGCGCAAAATAACAATATCAGGAGCACTAAGGTTCCCACAGTTCCCGCGACCAATCAAGCATCTACTAGCAAATATTGCGAAGTAACGTAGAACAGGAAAATGTATGCTAGTGATTCTCTCATCGGAAACTTTCCTTGTTTCCCCTACAACAATCATATTAATAAATCCCTCCACATCATTACGATGTGGTTCCTCTATGCTGCCCTCAAAGGGTATCAAACAAACCCGGCAAAAATGATAAAGTGACATCTCCTTATGCACATCATATAAATAAAATTCCACCGAAGGTGGTGATCTCCTAGCATGGAAATAAAAATTTTGCACAAAGATAATGGTGAGTAAGAGATACTGTTCACGCTGGTCGTGGAGGAAGGTGGTGAGGCCTGCATTCTCAGCCAAATGATAAAAATCTTCATGAATCCCGGCCTCTTTCAAGAACTCATCACAAGGCCATTCACATGGCCGAACCTCCGCAGTACGAGGGATATTATACTTGGGCTTCTTGTTCTCTTCACTTTGCTTATCCTTCGAGCTTCGGCTCGATGAGCCCCTCAAAAATCTCTTCATCTTTTTCTAAAGATTTCTAAATTTTTTAGTAACTTTAAAATAAAAGTGAACCAAACTCAACAAAATTGATAGCAACTACTCCTACAAGTGTCTAGAGGCTATATCATGCATTAAAACTACTTTTGACCATATAAATTTGACATGCAAGCTCAAGAACATGGTCAGCTAAGCAGCAAAAAATTGCAATGAATAAAGCACTAGAACAAAAACTAATTGGACCATTGGAGGAGTCACATACCAAAGAACAATCCCCCAAGCAGTTTTGTGAGAGGAGCTTTGAGCAAGGAGATCGAAAATGGCAGCAAGATGAGCAAGAACTCGGGTTTGAGCTAGCTAGTGATTTTTTTTGGGAGGAAGAAGGAGTGTGTGGTAGCTGGAATAAGTGGAGGGAACCCACGTGGGGTCCACGAGGCAGGAAGCGCCCAGGGGGTGGGCGCGCCCTCCACCCTCGTGGGCATGTGGCTGCTCCCCTTACTATGTTCTCAGTGCCAGATATTCTCAAATTTTCTAGAAAAAAACATATTTAAATTTCAGGGCATTTGGAGAACTTTTATTTTTGGGGTATTTTTTATTGCAAGGATAATTCAGAAAACAGACAGAAAATACTATTTTTGCTTTATTTAATATAAATAACAGAAAGTAAAAAGCGGGTACAGAAGGTTGTGTTTTCTAAATTCATCCATCTCATGCTCATCAAAAGGAATCCACTAACAAGGTTGATCAGGTCTTGTTAACAAACTCATTTCGAATAACATGAAACTGGAGAATTTTTTAATAACACTAGGTTACCTCAACGGGGATATGCACATCCCCAACAATAAGAATATGGTATTTCTTCTTGACAGTAGGAATAGGAAATTCAAAACCTCCAATAGTAATTGTTGAAAATTTTCCAATAGAATTGATACTGTGGACTTGAGGTTGTTTCCTCGAAGAGTGTACCGTATGCTCATTACCATTAACATGAAAAGTGACATTGCCTTTAGCAATCAATAACAACCCCTGCAGTATTCAAAAAGGGTCTTCCAAGGATAATAGACATACTATCGTCCTCAGGAATATCAAGAATAACAAAGTCCGTTAAAATAGTAAACGTATGCAACCACAACAGGCACATCCTCACAAATACCGACAGGTATAACAGTTGATTTATCAGCCATTTATAAAGATATTTCAGTAGGTGTCAACTTATTCAAGTCAAGTCTACGATATAAAGAGAGAAGCATAACACTAACACCGACTCCAAGATCACATAAAGCAGTTTTAACATAGTTTCTTTTAATGGAGCATGGTATAGTTGGTACTCCGGGATCTCCAAGTTTCTTTGGTATTCCACTTTTAAAAGTGTAATTAGCGAGAATGATGGAAATTTCAGCTTCTGGTATCTTTCTTTTATTAGTAATAATTCCTTCATATATTTAGCATAAGGATTCATTTTAAGCATATCAGTCAAACGCATACGCAAAAAGATAGGTCTAATCATTTTAGCAAAGCGCTCAAAATCCTCATCATCCTTTTTCTGGGATGGTTTAGGAGGAAAAGGCATGGGTTTCTGAACCCATGGTTCTCTTTCTTTACCGTGCTTCCTAGCAACAAAGTCTCCCTTATCATAACATTGATTATTTGATTGTGGGTTATCAAGATTAACAACAGGCTCAATCTCTACATCATTATCATTGCTAGGTTGAGCATCAACATGAACATCATCATTAACATTATCACTAGGTTCATGTTCATTACCAGATTGTGTTTCAGCATCAGAAATAGAAGTATCATTGGGATTCTCAGGTGTGTCAATGATGTCTACTACACAACCTTCTTCTTGTAGACGTTGTTGGGCCTCCAAGTGCAGAGGTTTGTAGGACAGTAGCAAATTTCCCTCAAGTGGATGACCTAAGGTTTATCAATCTGTGGGAGGCGTAGGATGAAGATGGTCTCTCTCAAGCAACCCTGCAACCAAATAACAAAGAGTCTCTTGTGTCCCCCAACACACCCAATACAATGGTAAATTGTATAGGTGCACTAGTTCGGCGAAGATATGGTGATACAAGTGCAATATGGATGGTAGATATAGGTTTTTGTAATCTGAAAATATAAAAACAGCAGGGTAACTAATGATAAAAGTGAGCACAAATAGTATTGCAATGCTAGGAAACAAGGCCTAGGGTTCATACTTTCACTAGTGCAAGTCCTCTCAACAATAATAACATAATTGGATCATATAACTTTCCCTCAACATGCAACAAAGAGTCACTCCAAAGTCACTAATAGCGGAGAACAAACGAAGAGATTATGGTAGGGTACGAAACCACCTCAAAGTTATCCTTTCTGATCGATCTATTCAAGAGTCCGTAATAAAATAACATGAAGCTATTCCGTTCAATCTATCATAGAGTTCGTACTAGAATAACACCTTAAGACACAAATCAACCAAAACCCTAATGTCACCTAGATACTCCAATGTCACCTCAAGTATCCGTGGGTATGATTATATGATATGCATCACACAATCTCAGATTCCTCTATTCAAACCAACACAAAGTACTTCAAATAGCGCCCCAAAGATTCTACGGGAGAGTCAAGATGAAAACGTGTGCCAACCCCTATGCATAGGTTCATGGGCGGAACCCGCAAGTTGATCACCAAAACATACATCAAGTGAATCAATAGAATACCCCATTGTCACCACAGGTATCCCACGCAAGACATACATCAAGTGTTCTCAAATCCTTAAAGACTCAAACCGATAAGATAACTTCAAAGGGAAAACTCAATACATTACAAGAGAGTAGAGGGGGAGAAACATCATAAGATCCAACTATAACAGCAAAGCTCACGATCCATCGAGATTCTATCACCTCAAGAACACGAGAGAGAGAGAGAGAGAGAGAGAGAGAGATCAAACACATAGCTACTGGTACATACCCTCAGTCCCGAGGGAGAACTACTCCCTCCTCGTCATGGAGAGCGCCAGGATGGTGAAGATGGCCACCAGAGGGGGATTCTCCCCTCCGGCAGGGTGCCGGAACGGGTCTAGATTGGTTTTCGGTGGCTATGGAGGCTTCTGGCGGCGGAACTCCCGATCTATTCTACTCTCCGAAGTTTGTAGGGTATATGGATATATATAGGAGAAAGAAGTACGTCGGTGGATCTCCAGGCTGTCCACGAGGCAGGGGGCGCGCCCAAGGAGGTGGGCGCACCCCCACCCTCGTGGGCAGCCCGGGACTCTTCTGGTCCATCTCCGATACTCCGTGGGCTTCTTCTGGTCCAAAAATAAGTTCCATGAAGTTTCAGGTCAATTGGACTCCGTTTGATTTCCCTTTTCTGCGATACTCTAAAACAAGGAAAAACAGAAACTGGCACTGGGCTCTAGGTTAATAGGTTAGTCCCAAAAATCATATAAAATAGCATATAAATGCATATAAAACATCCAAGGTTGATAATATAATAGCATGGAACAATCAAAATTATAGATACGTTGGAGACGTATCAGTCAACAACAGGTTCACTAGAAGCATGCAAAGTCCTATCATTTTACTTTTTCTTCCTTTTAGAAGGACTAGGTGCATCAACATTAATTCTCTAAGAATCCTGCTCAATTCTCTTAGGATGACCCTCATGATACAAAGGTTCCCGAGTCATTTTACCACCTCTAGTCATAACTCTAACAACATTAACATTCTTCTTATTATTTAATTCATTGAGCAAATCATTCTGAGCTTTAAGTACTTGTTCTACTTGAGTGGTAAGCATATAAGCATGTTTACTAATAAGTTTAAGTTCACCTTTAACATTAGCCATATAATCACTCAGGTGTTCAAGCATATCAGCATTGTGTTTCAATTTTCTACCAACATAAGCATTGAAGTTTTCTTGTTTAATCATAAAGTCATCAAACTCATCTAAGCATTGGCTAGAAAACTTAGTAAATGGGATTTCACATTTATCAAATCTATAGAGAGAATTTACCTTTACTACCTGTGTCGGGTTATCAAGACCATGTATTTCTTCAATAGGTGGTAAATTCTTAACATCTTCAGCTTTAATACCTTTTTCTTTCATAGATTTCTTTGCCTCTTGCATATCTTCAGGACTGAGAAATAGAATACCCCTTTTCTTCGGAGTTGGCTTAGGAGTTGGTTTAGGAAGTGCCCAATTATTTTCATTTGCCAACATATTATTCAATAACAATTCGGCTTGATCAACAGTTCTTTCCCTGAAAACACAACCAGCACAACTATCCAGGTGGTCTCTGGAAGCATCGGCTAGTCCATTATAAAAGATATCAAGTATTTCATTTTTCTTGAGAGGATGATGAGGCAAAGCATTAAGTAATTGGAGAAGCCTCCCCCAAGCTTGTGGGAGACTCTCTTCTTCAATTTGCACAAAATTATATATTTCCCTTAAGGCAGCTTGTTTCTTATGAGCGGGGAAATATTTAGCAGAGAAGTAATAAATCATATCCTGGGGACTACGCACACAACCAGGATCAAGAGAATTAAACCATGTTTTAGCATCACCCTTTAATGAGAACGGGAATAACTTAAGGATATAGTAATAGCGAGTTTTCTCATCATGAGTAAACAGGGTGGCTATATCATTTAATTTAGTAAGATGTGCCACAACAGTTTCAGATTCATAGCCATAAAAGGATCATATTAAACCAAAGTAATTAACTCAGGATCGACAGAGAAATCATAATCCTTATCAGTAATAAAGATAGGTGAAGTAGCAAAAGCAGGGTCATATTTCATTCTAGCATTCAAAGACTTTTCTTTAAGCTTAGCTAATAATTTCTTAAGATCAGACCTATCATTGCAAGCTAAGAAGTCTCTAGCAGTTTCTTCATCCATAACATAACCCTCAGGAACAACAGGCAATTCATATCTAGGGGGTGAATCTTCATCATCACTTTCATCAATATTATCAGGTTCAATAATTTCATTCTCTCTAGCCCTAGCAAGTTGTTCATCGAGAAATTCACCTAATGGCACAGTATTATCAAGCATAGAAGTAGTTTCATCATAAGTATCAAGCAAAGCAGAAGTGGCATCATCAATAACATGCGACCTATCGGAATCAATAGCATGTGTAGGTGTCACAAGATTACTCAAAACAGAAGATGAATCAAATGCAGAGCTAGATGACAGTTCCTTACCTCCCCTTGTAGTTGAGGGAAAATTCTTGGTTCTTTGATCTTTCAAGTTCTTCATAGTGATAAGCAGATACAAATCCCAAGTGACTCAAAGAATAGAGCTATGCTCCCCAGCAATGGCGCGAGAAAATAGTCTTGATAACCCACAAGGATAGGGGATCGCAACAGTTTTCGAGGGTAGAGTATTCAACCCAGATTTATTGATTCGACACAAGGGGAGACAAAGAATATTCTCAAGTATTAGCAGCTGAGTTGTCAATTCAACCACACCTGGAAACTTAATATCAGCAGCAAGGTATTTAGTAGCAAAGTAATATGATAGTAGTGGTAGTGATAGCAAACGTAATATTTTTGGTTTTATAGTGATTGTAACAGTAGCAACAGAAAAGTAAATAAGCGAAGAACAATATATGAAAAGCTCATAGGCATTGGATCAGTGATGGAGAATTATCTCAGATGCGATTGATCATGGAACAGTTATAACATAGGGTGACATAGAACTAGCTCCAGTTCATCAATATCATGTAGACATGTATTCCGAATATAGTCATACGTGCTTATGGAAAAGAACTTGCATGACATCTTTTGTCCTACCCTCCCGTGGCAGCGGGGTCCTATTGGAAACTAAGGGATATTAGGGCCTCCTTTTAATAGAGTACCAGACCAAAGCATTAACACATAGTGAATACATGAACTCCTCAAACTACGGTCATCATCGGGAGTGGTCCCAATTATTGTCACTTCGGGGTTGCCGGATCATAACACATAGTAGGTGACCATAGACTTGCAAGATAGGATCAAGAACTCTCATATATTGATGAAAACATAAAAGGTTCAGATCTGAAATCATGGCACTCGGGCCCTAGTGACAAGCATTAAGCATAGTAAAGTCATAGCAACATCAATCTTAGAACATAGTGTATACCAGGGATCAAACCCTAACAAAACTAACTCGATTACATGATAAATCTCATCCAACCCATCACCGTCCAGCAAGCCTACGATGGAATTACTCACGCACGGCGGTGAGCATCATGAAATTGGTGATGGAGGAAGGCTGATGATGACGATGGCGACGTATTCCCCTCTCCGGAGCCCCGAACGGACTCCAGATCAGCCCTCCCGAGAGAGTTTAGGGCTTGGCGGCGGCTCCGTATCGTAAAATGCGATGAATCCTTCTCCCTGATTTTTTTGTCCCCGAACACGAATATATGGAGTTGGAGTTGAGGTCGGTGGAGCGTCAGGGGGCCCACGAAGCAGGGGGGCGCGCCCCCACCCTCGTGGACGGGGTGTAGGCCCCCTGACTTGGATTCTTCTTCCAGTATTTTTTATATATTCCAAAAATAATCTCTGTTGATTTTTAGGTCATTTCGAGAACTTTTATTTCCGCACAAAAATAACACCATGGCAATTCTACAGAAAACAACGTTAGTCCGGGTTAGTTCCATTCAAATCATGCAAGTTAGAGTCCAAAACAAGGGCAAAAGTGTTTGGAAAAGTAGATACGACGGAGACGTATCAGTAAACTGTGGAGGGGGCACCACACACGGCTAAGAGATGTTTGTTGCGCCTTCGGGGTGCCCCCTGCCTCCGTATATAAAGGGCGGGAGGAGGAGGTGGCCGGCCTAAGGGGGGCGCCATAAGGGGGGAGTCCTACTTGGACTCCTAGTCCAACTAGGATTCACCCCCCCTCTGCGGGTGGTAGGTGCGACATATGCCAATGGGTGGCTTATCATTGTGGGAGCCAGTAAGACATCGCCAGTGCCTGGAAACGGGATAAGGCAAAGACATGCACGCCGGCGGATCTTACCCAGCTTCGGGGCTCTCCGTGGAGATAACACCCCTACTGCTGCTCTGCGGGGTCTCCGCATGCTCACTAGATGAATCAAGTAGCTACACAACGCTCCTTGAGCTGTTTGGGGGGAGGAGGAAGAAGGGCACGGCTAGCCTGCTTCTTCTCCTCGTGGGGTGTCTAGAACTAGTAGGGGGTCCAACCCTTTGCATGGGTGCCCCGGGGGGTTTATATAGCCCTACTCCCCGGGGGTACAATGGTAATCCGACTGGGCGCGGGGCCCAGCCGTTTGTGACTGCGCTCGCCGGCTTCTGGGCCGGCTGCTAGGGCCCGCTGACTGGTGGGTCCCGCTGGCTGCCGGCACCTTGGTCGACAGGCAGGTCCCATTGTCCAGGGCCTGGTCGGCGGCTGGTTACTGTGGCTTCATCTTATTGACGTGAGCTTCATCGTGGTAAGCGTGGCTACAGTACCACCGCCTGCCAGGCGATCGCTGTAGCCTTACCACGTCTTGTCTCCTTAATGGGGCGTCCTCTTTGAGGAAAGCGGCAAGCCGGCTGCGGGGAGCCAGCTTTGTCTTGGGCCGATTGGTGGGAGGTGCGGCCGCCTTCGGGCGTCTCTCTGCTCAAAGGGGCCCACCGCCTGTGGGCCGCGCTGGCGGCCCGTCGTGGGTGACGCCAGGGTCAGCATGGCTACAGTGCCACGCCGGACGGGTCATGCCTACCCCGTACGGTGCACTGCGCCAGGCGTGCTCCCGGATTCGGGGGCGGCAGGCTTTACTGTAGCCACGCCCCGTCGCACCGCCGTTAGGTGGGTGCAAACTTTCGTGGGTACGACCTCGACCACTTTATGAGGAGCCGGCTTCTTGGAGTCGGCCTTCTCATGGCCGGCTTCTTGGAGTCGGCCTTCTCATGAGGGCTAAAGTCGGACCACCTTCCGAAAGCCGGCCTGGGGGCAGCCAGCAAGGGGAAGGCGGCCCCTATGTCTTGAATTCTTGAGAGCCGGGCGGGCTCGTAATTTTTTCAGAAGGGCCAGGGGGAGCCGACTAGGCTACCCATGGGTATTTACTCCGGCAGTAGTCCCCGAAGCTGATCGAGCTCCGAGGCGAGCAGGGGGACGAGAAGCTGGGTCAGCTTCCCATCCTGAAGAGCTGGCTTAGTGGGCGTATGCCGGCTTCAGAGGGCCCCGCGTCCTGTAGGCGGGAGGAGGGGGGGGGGGACCCGCGTGCTAACCACGGGCCCTCCCGCGGCCACATGGCAGCGAGATCCTGCGAGCGCACGCGCGCGACGGGACGCCGCCGCAGGCCCGGGTCCGCCACTCGCGAACCTTGGTCCGGGCGCGGATCTTCCATGGCCCACAGGGGCCGCTCGCCTTCCCGAGGCAGTTTTGTTTTGCCGTTAAGGCTCGATAATCGCGGGACGTGGGGAGTGGGCACGATCGATCCCCATGCTTCCCCACGCCGCGCCTCCTCGGCTCCGCCACGTGAGCCTATAAGTAGGGCGAGGAGGGAGAGCGACAGAGGTTCGCACGCTCTCTCCTGCTCCGCCCCTCCTAACCCTCGTTTCTTCCTCTCGCTGCCGCCGCAGCTTCCCGTCTCAGCGCCGTCGCGTCTCTACACCGCCTCTCTCCCATGGCGTTGTCAAGCTCGTGGGACGGCTCCAACGTCCATGACGACCATGTGGAGTTCCTCCGCCAGACTCGGTGCCTGCCCGGCGCTGACCTCGTACAGGTCCGCCTGGCGCCGGAGAAGGAGATCTCGCCGGCACTGGAGGAGGGCGAGTGGGTCGTCTTCCGCTCGTACTGCCTGCGCGGCTTCGGCCTTCCGGCGAGCGGATTTCTGCGCTCTTTCCTGGAATTCTACAACCTCCAGCCGCATCATCTCACGCCCAACGCGGTGATGCTGCTGTCGGCCTTCGTCTCCCTCTGCGAAGGCTTCTTGGGGCTGCTCCCCACGCTGGAGCTCTGGAGAGAGTTCTTCCAGAGCAAGCTCGGCACAGTCGTCGCCGGCGTGCCCGCCCCCTGCGGGACCTTCATCGCCATGAGGAGGGCGAGCGAGAACAACCTGTTCCCGCCCATCCCCTTGATCCAGTCGGTGAAGGTCTGGCAAAAATCGTACTTCTACGTGAAGAACATCGTCGAGCAAGGAGACTACATCAACCTGCCGGCTTACGTAGCCGGCCCGCCGGCTGGGAGGCAGCCCTTGTGGAGTTTCCGGTCCCGGTCACTGTCTCCGGCCGGAAACGCCGCCATCTCTCGGCTTCGGGTGATGATTCAGTCGGAAGGCCTGCGCGGGGCCGACTTGGTGGCCGCCTTCATGGAGCGCTAGATTCTCCCTCTCCAAAGCCGGCCCCATATGATGTGTCAGATGAGCGGCCGCTTCGACCCAAGCCGGCTGAGCACATGGGAAATGCCCCACGCGAAGGTGGCGCTCATGGTTAACTACATCGCCAACTGCAAGCTCGCCGGGGACTGGCAATACGGCAAGGTGCCGTATTCTCGCGCCAATCCTCCGCCCGTGGTAAGCTTCTCTCTCTATCTTCTTTTTGTCGTCGGCCGGCTTCTGACTAGTCGGTTCTTTTGAGCAAAACCCTCTTCTTGCGCCGCCGGCTGGGGCGGCGGGAATTGAACGCCGGTATACCCCCGACCGCACGGTGGATGATGTTGATGACCCGGACTTGGGGGCGGCCGCCATGGAAGACGCCGTCGTGGGGGACAGTGCCGAGCCCGGAGGCTCAAGGTTCACCGCGAGCTTCGAGGACTGGCCGGACGAATTCGAATCCGAAGTCGCCCTGCATCGCCAGCCGGCGGCCGACCATCAGGGCGTGGGCTCGTCTATCGCGCCGGCTGCCGGCGGTGGCGCACAGAAGCGCCGGGCCGCTTTAGGCCTCTTCGGCAGTCAGCCGAAGAAGTCCAAAGCCTCCGCTGCGGCGACCAAGCGAGACGAGGCGGCGGCGAAAGCGGCCCGCTTCCGCAAGGCGGTGAAATAGCCTCCGGCGGTCTCAGCGTAAGCCCTCGACTGCCTTGCCGCATACTCGTCATCATTCTCTTTCTCTTCGAATATTCTTCTTAACTTTTCCTCGCTTGCTGGACAGGGCGCCACTTTCCCTTGAGCGGGGTCCGGGCGGCTCCGTCGTGGGGCCGGCTGGAGGGTCTTCGAGCTCCCGCCGCGTGGACCCCTGTGCCGATCTCAGGGAGGCCACAGAGCGGAACGCCCGCGAAGCGTGGGAGGAGCGCGAGGCGGCGGAGAAGGCGGCCGCCCAGGCGGCGAGGGAGTAGGCCGACGCGGCAGCCAAGGCCCAGACGGAAGCGGCTACCGCGGAGACGGAGGCGGAAAGCTCGCGCGACCAGCCTCCGCTGCTCACCATTCCTCTCCGAGCCGTAGCCCCCGACACCCCGTTGCCCTTGGCGGAGGAGATCGTCCAAGACCTGCTGCTGTTGGAGAAGGGGGAGGACCCCGTGGCCTTGGCGGGGAGAGCACCGCCAGCAGCGCCAACCGGAGCGGGCCAAGGCGGTTAATCGTTAGCGGCGCCGGAGGGGCCGGCCGGAGGTGAGTCGAAGAACAGAGCCGGTCTCAAGGTGCAGCCGGTGACGGGCCAGCGTGCAGGGGGAGGCGCCGCTCCGCCGGAGCTGCGCCGAGCCGCGGGCGCAGGCCAGTCGGCGGAAGATCTGGAGGCGGCCAGCACTGCCACGTCCGAGTGGACTCCCAGCGGGGGAACTGGCGAGCTGAATGTGGCGGCTCAAGGGGTCCGGAGCCAGCTGCAAGCTCAGGCCGCCCTGCTGCAACAGTTCACCCAGGAGTTCTTGTCAATGCGAGCCACTATCCGGGCGAGTCCTTCGTTCTTGGCTGCTTTGCTTTCTTAATTTCTTCCGTGGGGGCGCGTCAGCGCACCCACTGGGTGTAGTCCCCGAGATTCAGGCCGACTGCTGCGCAGTCGGGTCGGATCTTTCTCGACGGCTATCTTACTTTGCTTTTTTCGAAACTTTCAGGAATACCACAACCTTCGTGCTACCGCCTTCAACTCCCAGGCTCGGGAGTTGAGCCGGTGGACCGACGACCTGGCCGACAGCCGAAGTAAGCACTTGGTTTTGTCTGTCTCCTGTGGGGGCACGTCAGTGCATCCATTGGGTGTAGTCCCCGAGATTCGGGCCGACTGCTGCGCAGTCGGGTCGGATCTTTCTTGACGACTCTTTTCTTATTGGTTTTTCTTTTTCTTTGTCTTCAGGGGCCAACGCCGACTTGAGGAAGGAGCTTGGCGAAGCGAAGGCCGCCCTTCACACCAAGGAGGCCGAGTGCGCCGCCTTGGTCCAGGAACGGGATCGGCTAGCCAAGAAGCTGGCCGACCAAGAGGAGAGCCACAAAGCGGCCCTGCAGGCGGCGCAAGAAAGTGAAGCCGCCTTGATGGCGGAGTATGAGATGGCTGCGGCGAGCTGGTCTGAGACCCGACGAGCCCTGGACGAAGGCTTCGGCCGGATCGAGGACTTGATCGACGGTAAGCTGCCTTCCTCGGGCCTCCCCTGCCCCTTGCCGCTTGGGTTTTTTGACTTATCTTGAGCTGTTGCTTGTTTTTGGTGCAGACTACTTCCCCGGCTACTCCGCCTTTGCCGCCCAAAGCATTGAGGCCCATCGCGAGGTGCGTCGTCAGGCGGGGGCCAACATCGCGCCGGATGCGAACCGGACACTTGAGGAACAGCTCCTGGCTGTCCACACGTGGTTGCAGCCGGCTCATCGGATGCTTCGCCGGCTCCAACGTGCCGGGGCGCAAGTGTTGGCCGCCCTCTGGCCCGGTGAGACGAACCCCCGCACCCCAAGTCGAACTGCCAATTGGCTGGAGGTCGCAGTTGGTCGCTTTGAGGCTTGGAAGGCGTCGGCGGCACGCCTCGGAGCCGGGCGGGCGTTGGAGTTCGTTCGGGCTTGGTACCCAGGGCTGAGCCTGGACCAGCTGCGCACCTGGCGGATGGAGGCCGACGCGGAGCTGGAGGAGGTGAGGCCGGCTATCGCCCAGCGAGCTTCGATGATCGCCGAGTGCACCGACATCAGCATTTTCGCACCCGAAATCGATGATGACGGTGTTGCTCAGCCGGAGGAGTGGTTCGGGCTGAACCCGGCGGTGGGCGAGGACTCGGCGGAGGAGATTGCCTCCAGCGACGAAGGCGAGGATGACGAAGAGGAGGACAGCGAAGACGTCGAGCCGGCTGGTGGAACAACCGACCGACCTCAGGCTGACCGTGCCTCCAGCAACGAGGCGCGTGGAAGCGCGCCCTCTGCGGGAGGCGGCGATAAAGCCGAAGTTCGCCAGCCGGCCGCTCCTTCAGCCGGCACGACCGTCTCTACCAACCAGTCTGGCTCGTCGGCCGCTCCGCCAGCTTGACCTGTCGTCTTTATCTTTCCTGCGTTGTTGTCTTTGAACAATCTTTGTTAAGTTTTCGCAGTTCCACCCACTGGGGGTGTATCCAAACTATGTTGAATGCTGGCCTCTCGGAGGTCTTTTTATGTAAATATCATCATGTCGTGCTTGGTTTCCATTCGCGTATGCTTTTTTATCCTTAGGCTTTTTCCTTTGCCGCCTTCCCTCTTTGGGGAGGCAAGTACTTGAGCTTTCTTGGATTGAAGTGAAGTGAATGGAAACCGGCCGGCCGGCTACTCTGGTAGCCAGTCGGCGGTGTGAGAAAAAACGGCTTTTGTTATATTAGTCCGTTACTCCCTAGCCGTTTTTCATGTGGGCGCCCGTTCCTGCCTTTAACTCTTGCCAGCCGGACAACCGGTTCTTCAAACTGTGACTTTTGGCAAGAGAAGGCTTGGGAGTCGGCACACTACTTGTCTGACTGCGGGTAGGACTTTTAACATAACTCCAGTCGGCCAGTCCCCGAGCCGACTAGTCGAACTCGGTGCCGGACGGAATAAGTAAATGACACGACAAGGTCATAAGCATGATACTTTTCATTCATAGATAAGGCATGGCAGTCCCCGAGCCCTCCTCGAGGAGCCTATTGTCTTGTACTTAATACAAAAGTTAGCGCGGTACATACTGTATTTCAACTATAAAATCTTCGAAGGAGGTTGGCGTTCCATGGTCGTTCCGACTCCTTGTCGGAGTTGTCTCTCTTGCGCGCCTTCGGCTTCTGTGCGTCGATCAGGTAGTAGGAGTCGTTGCCTAGAGCTCTGCTGATGACGAAGGGGCCTTCCCAAGGGGCTGAGAGCTTGTGCTGGCCGGCTGTTCGCTGGATCAGCCGGAGCACAAGATCGCCCTCTTGGAAAGATCTTGGCCTGACTTTCCGGCTGTGGCAGCGGCGCAAACCCTGCTGGTAGATGGCAGACCGGCTGAGGGCTAACAGCCGGCTTTCTTCCAACAAGTCGACGCCGTCTTCTCGTGCTTCCTTGGCCTCCGCTTTCGTGTACATGGTTACTCAAGGCGAGTCAAACTCGATGTCAGTTGGGATGACCGCCTCGGCACCATACACAAGGAAGAAAGGGGTGAAGCCGGTTGACTTGTTTGGTGTAGTGCGCAGACTCCAGAGGACAGCCGGCAGCTCATCGAGCCAACAGCCGGCTGAGCGCTCCAAAGGTACGACCAGTCGAGGCTTGATACCGGAGAGGATGAGGCCGTTGGCTCGCTCGACCTGGCTGTTGGACTGCGGGTGGGCGACGGATGCTAAGTCCAGCCGGATACCTTGGGCTGCGCAGAAACGTGCCAAGGCTCCTTTGGCAAAATTTGTGCCATTGTCGGTGATGATGCTGTGCGGCACGCCGTACCGGGTTGTTATGTCTGCGATGAACGTCACGGCAGTCGACCCATTCAGCTTCTTGATCGGCTTTGCCTCAATCCACTTGGTGAATTTGTCCACGGTGACTAGCAAGTGCGTCATGCTGCCGCGCATCGTCTTGAATGGGCCCACCATGTCCAGTCCCCAAACGGCGAAGGGCCAAGTGAGGGGAATGGTCTTGAGTGCCGAAGCCGGCACGTGTTGCTTGGAGCTGAAGAGTTGGCATCCCTTGCAATGTTTGACTAATTCTTTGGCGTCATCCAAAGCAGTCGGCCAGAACAAACCATGGCGGAAGGCTTTGGCGACAAGTGATCTTGAGGCCGCATGGTGGCCGCATTCTCCTTGGTGAATGTCTCTGAGGATTGCAATGCCCTTCTCTTGCTCGACGCACCGTTGGAGGATTCTAGTGACACTATGCTTGAGTAGTTCTCTGTTGACGATTATGTACGCTCCGGCTCGACGCTGGACTTGTCTTGCTTCTGTTTCGTCAGGCGGCAGGTCTTGGTTTACCAGGAAGTTGAGGATGGACTGAGCCCATGACGGAGCCGCGACTTCTCCTACCGCCAATGTGGCTACTGCTACCAGGGTGGGCGGGCTGGGCGGTGAGGTGCGGGAGTCGGCCGCTGGCTGTAGTGCTGGTGCAGTCCCCGGGCCGGATACCGCAGTCCCCGAGCCGGCCGCCGAAGTCCCCGAGCCGGCTGCCGCAGTTGCTGGGCCGGCTACGAGGGTCTTGGGGTCGCCTACTTGGTTCTTCGAGCCGGACCCGGCCGCATCGGGGTCAGGCAGCACGAAGATGGGATCGGACTCTGGAGACGGCTTGATGGACGGCTTGAGGAGGCGTTGTAGAGCGACGCCGGTTGGAATTGCTTGCCAAGTGGAGCCTATTCGAGCCAGGGCATCGGCTGGTTCGTTGTCGGCTCGTGGAGGAACTCGCATCCTTCAAAGTATCCGCTGAGTTGTTGGACCAGGAAGCGGTAGCTCGCCATATTCGCGTCCTTGGCGTCCCAGTCGCTGGATGATTGCTGGACCACTAGGTCCGAGTCGCCATAGCATAGGATCCGGCGAATGCCAAGTTCTTTGGCAAGCCGGAGCCCGTGTATGAGCGCCTCGTACTCGGCCACATTGTTGGAGGCGGCAAAGTGGATCTGTAGCGTGTATCTGAGCTTGTCGCCTTTCAGAGAGGTAAGGACGACGCCGGCTCCCAAGCCGGTGCGCATTTTGGACCCGTCGAAGTGCATGCGCCAATGGGTGGAGTCGGGAGCCGGCGGCAGGTACTGGGTCTCGGCCCAGTCGATGAGGAAGTAGGCCAGTGCTTGGGACTTGATGGCAGTGCGCGGCTGGTAGAAGATCGTGTAGGGGGCCAGCTCGATGGCCCATTTCGCCACCCGGCCGGATGCGTCCCGGCTGCCTATGATCTCGGCTAGCGGGGCGGTGCATACGACCGTGACGGGATGCTCTTGAAAGTAGGGTTTCAGCTTCTTGGCGGTGAAGCACATGTCGTAACACATCTTTTGGTAGTGCGGGTAGTTCTGCTTTGAGGCGGACAGCACCTCACTCAAATAATACACCAGCCTTTGGACCGGCTGGGCTCGGCCTTCTTCTGGGCGCTGGACTACGATGACGGTGCTGAACACCCGGCTGGTTGCGGCGATGTAGAGGAGCATGGGCTCTTTCTCGGTCGGCGCCGCGAGGACAGGCGGCGTGGCCAGCATCTTCTTTAGCTCGTGAAAAGCTTGGTCGGCCTGGTCGTTCCACTCGAAGTGAGTGCTCTTCGGCATGAGGCGGTAGAGGGGGAGAGCTTTCTCTCCGAGCCGGCTGATGAAGCGGTTCAAGGAGGCCAAGCACCCGGTGAACTTCTGAATGTCTCGAAGCTTGGTAGGGATCGCCATTCTCTCGATGGCCTTGATCTTCACCGGGTTGCATTCGATGCCGCATTCGGAGACCAGGAAGCCTAGGAGCTGGCCCGTTGGCACCCCGAACACGCATTTCTCGGGGTTAAGCTTGATTTGGAACTGGCGCAGGTTCTCAAACGTTTCCTTGAGGTCTCCCAGCAAGGTGCTGCGCTTCTCCGTCTTCACCACGATGCCGTCCATGTAAACATGAGCATTCCTGCCGAGCTGCTTGAGGAGGCACTTCTGCATGCAACGCTGAAAGGTGGCACCGGCATTTCTCAAGCCCAATGTCATAGTCAGGTAGCAGAAGGCTCCGAACGGCATGATGAAGGCGGTTTTCAGGCGGTCGTCCGTATCCAGCTTTATCTGATGATATCCGGAGTAAGCATCCAAAAAACTCAACAGCTCACATCCGGCTGTGGAGTCTATCACTTGGTCTATCCTTGGCAGGGCAAAGGGATCTTTGGGGCAGGCCTTGTTGAGACTTGTGTAGTCTATGCACATGCGCCACTTGTTGTTCTTCTTTAGCACAAGGACCGGGTTGGCAAGCCACTCTGGAAAGAAAACTTCCATGATGAAGCCGGCCGCCAAGAGTTGGGCTATCTCCTCCCCTACAATCCCGCGTTTCTCCTCCGACAGTCGGCGAAGGGGTTGTCTGACTGGCTTTGCATCTTCTCGAACGTGTAGTTTGTGCTCGACGAATTTCCTCGGAACACCCGGCATGTCCTTGGGGGACCATGCAAAGATGTCCCGATTCTCACGGAGGAAATCGGCGAGCTCGCCTTCCTATTTGCTGTTCAGGTTTGCCTCGATGACGGCAAACCTCTCTGGGTGCTCGGGGTCAAGAGGTATCTTCTTCGTCTCTTTGGCCGGCTGGAAAGATCCTTGAGCGTCATGCTCCTTGGGGTCAGGGGACACGGCCAGCTGCTTGCCGGCTATGGCCACGACTCGGTCCAGCATCTTATTCTCTTCGGCGATCACAAGGGACTCGGCTAGCCGACTGCTGGCTGCTGCGCATTCAAAGGACTTCTTGTAGTCGCCGGCTATGGTGATGACACCTTTGGTGCTTGGTATCTTCATCTTGAGGTATGCATAGTGGGGAACCATCATGAATTTGGCCAAGGCAGGTCGGCCAAGCAAAGCATGGTAAGGGCTCTCTAGGTCCACCACTTCAAACCAGATCGCTTCTCGGCGGAAATGCTCCTTGTCCCCAAAAAGCACATCGATCTTGATTTTGCCAATGGGGGCGCAGGATAAGCCCGGTACGATGCCATGAAACACTGTCCGAGTAGGCGTGAGCTGCTTCGTCTTGACGTTCAGCTTTTCCAGGGTGTCACGGTACAGGATGTTGATGCTGCTCCCGCCGTCTATCAACACACGGGAGAAGCGGGCGGCGCATCTGTCTGCTGCAAGGGTGGCTTCCAGGACCAAAGCATAAGAGCCGGGAGACGGCATCACCTCCGGATGGTCGGCCCGGCTCCAGCTGACGGGCTTTTCTGACCAATGCATGTGTCCAGCGAGGTTGGCAGCGACCATGCTAACTTCTTGGCGCTCTTGGCACTTGCTGCGCCGGTCTTCGGGATGGCTTGTAAAGACGATGTAGGTGGATTGCTCGTCAGGGAACTCGTCATGCACGGCTCCGACTGCGGGCCGAGCGGCCGGAGGCGGCGGGCCGGCAGGCGAAGGCGGCAAGAGACCCTCGCCCTTCGAGATTCGGGTGAGCCAATGGCACTTCCGGGTCGTGTGGTTGGACGGCTTCGCGCCGCCGTGGAACTTGCAAGGGGCGTCGAGAGTCTGCTCGTAGGAGAAGGCGGGCTGCCAAGCCGGCCTGCCTCCCTTGGGCTTCTTGGGTGCCGGTCGCTCTTCAGGCGGCGCGTCTTCGACTGTGGCCACCTGCCGACTAGCGGGAGGCGGCGCGGGGCCCTTGTGCTTGTGATCGTTCGAGTGGGGGAGTCGGCCGGAATCCCCAGCCGGCATCTTGGGCGCCGGGTTGAGTACCTTTCCGGATGCGTCCACCCGAAGCTCGGTCTTCATCGAAGAGTCGGTGGTGGCGTATTTGTCCGCTATGTCCAGAAGCTCGTCGAGGGTAGCCGGCTCGTCGCAGAGGAGCTTGTGCTTGAGGAGGGTGCCTTCTCGGCATCCGGCTGTGAAGTATTCTATGGCTTGCACCTCATGCACCCCTTCACAGGAGTTTCGGAGCTCGGCCCAACGCGTGAGGTAATCGCGAGTGGACTCGGCGGGGCCTTGCACGCACAAGGAGAGCTGTCTGGGCTTGGGAGCCTGCTTGTAGGTGCTGGTGAAGTTGCGGATGAAGGCTTCTGTGAAATCTAGCCAGCTGTTGATGCTGCGCGGCTTGAGGCTGTTGAGCCAGGTCCGCGCCGTGCCTTGCAGCATGAGGGGCACGTACTTCACGGCAACACGCCAGTTGCCGTTGGCTATGCTAACCGCCATGGAGTAGTCGATCAACCAATCTTCCGGCTTCACGGACCCGTTGTACTTGGGCGTGTCTCTTGGGAGCGAGAACCCTTTGGGAAAGGGCTCGTCGCGGACACGGGGGCCGAAACAAGGCGGGCCGACGTCGTCTTCTTCTTCCAGCACCAGGGATCACGCCAGGCGGTCGATCCGATGGCGGGCATCGTTCTCGCCGATTCCTTCACGGCGGCCCAGCCGACCGCTGAGAGTCGGGTGCGCCACTGGTGGCGGGGCGGGATATCTCTCTCCACGGGGTGGAGGCGGAGGCGGGTTGCCACGCCATTCCATGGCTCGGGGATGGCCATCCGCGTCTCGCTCGATGGAGATTCGGGTCCGGCTACGGCTGGCAGCCGGCTCTTTCTCGCGCCGCGCACGGGTGTCGCTCGTAGCCGGCGTCCGGGACGTCTCGCCGTGATCTTGGCGCGGGGGAGGGCTTCCCGCGCGGGCGTCTGCTTCATGCCACTGCGCGGCTGCGTTGATCAGTTGCTGGATGCGCCGGGTCATGCGGGGGAGGTCTTCGGCCTCCAAGCCGTCCAATTCGTCTACGGCCGCCTGGGCGGCACGCAAGTTCTCGAGCGGCGTGGCATACACCGGGCGGTCGACTCCCAGTGTGTCGGCGATGACGGCGCCGCGTTGCTTGACAAGGCCGGCCCGGCTCGGCCCTCCTGGGGCCGGCGTGCCGAAGGCGGCGCGGTCAGCTTCGCGCTGGTAGGCCTCAGTGAGGCGTCTTATGGAAGCTAGCCTCCGGCCCTCTGCGAGGAGGGCGAGGCGGCGTGCCTCCAGTGCTTCGTCGTCGGCATTAGCCGGAAGGGGAGTGGACAAGTCGTGGGCCGCCGTGTGCGAGGCGTCGCGGGCGCTCTCGTCGGCCGGGCCGCCGTGGCCGACAACCATCACTTCGGTGGTGACAGCATCGCAGCCGTCAGCTCGAGGAAGCGGGTCGTTGTAGATCGTGACGTTGGTGGGGAAGGTGTCGTAGGAGGCCGTGTCGGAGTCGACAGGCGTCAGGTCGGTGGAGCCAACCGACTCCAGGTCTGCAGCGGGCTCGCTGGAGACATGGAGCTGGCCGAGAAGGTTGACGAGGTGGTCGGTGCCCGCATCGGAGGCGAGCTCGTCGGAGATGAGAGTTTTGTCGAGGATATCGGCGAGGCCGCTTGCCGCGCAGATGCTGGTGACGCCTTGCAGTCCATCGTGGCAAGCGCCATCGGGCGTGCCGGGCTGGCTATGCTCGCGGGGGAGGAGTAAGGTTCCCGTCCAGAACAGGTCTCCGGACGACGGTGCACCTGGCCCCACGGTGGGCGCCAAATGTCGGGTGGTAGGTGCGACACATGCCAACGGGTGGCTTATCATTGTGGGAGCCAGTAAGACATCGCCGGTGCCTGGGAACGGGATAAGGCGAAGACATGCACGCCGGCGGATCTTACCCAGCTTCGGGGCTCTCCGTGGAGATAACACCCCTACTACTGCTCTGCGGGGTCTCCGCATGCTCACTAGATGAATCGAGTAGCTACACAACGCTCCTTGAGCTGTTTGGGGGGAGGAGGAAGAAGGGCACGGCTAGCCTGTTTCTTCTCCTCGTGGGGTGTCTAGAACTAGCAGGGGGTCCAACCCTTTGCATGGGTGCCCCGGGGGGTTTATATAGGCCTACTCCCCGGGGGTACAATGGTAATCCGACTGGGCACGGGGCCCAGCCGTCTGTGACTGCGCTTGCCGGCTTCTGCGTCGGCTGCTGGGGCCCGCCGACTGGTGGGTCCCGCCGGCTGCCGGCACCTTGGTCGACAGGCAGGTCCCACTGTCCAGGGCCTGGTCGGCGGCTGGTTACTGTGGCTTCATCTTATTGACGTGAGCTTCATCGTGGTAAGCGTGGCTACAGTACCGCCGCCTGCCAGGCGATCGCTGTAGCCTTAACGCGTCTTGTCTCCTTAATGGGGCGTCCTCTTCGAGGAAAGCGGCAAGCCGGCTGCGGGGAGCCAGCTCTGTCTTGGGCCGACTGGTGGGAGGTACGGCCGCCTTCGGGCGTCTCTCTGCTCAAAGGGGCCCACCGCCTATGGGCCGCGCTGGCGGCCCGTCGTGGGTGACGCCAGGGTCAGCATGGCTACAGTGCCGCGCCGGACGGGTCATGCCTACCCCGTACGGTGCACTGCGCCAGGCGTGCTCTGGGATTCGGGGGCGGCAGGCTTTACTGTAGCCACGCCCCGTCGCACCGCCGTTAGGTGGGTGCAAAATTTCGTGGGTACGGCCTCGACCACTTTATGAGGAGCTGGCTTCTTGGAGTCGGCCTTCTCATGGCCGGCTTCTTGGAGTCGGCCTTCTCATGAGGGCTAAAGTCGGACCGCCTTCCGAAAGCCGGCCTGGGGGCAGCCAGCAAGGGGAAGGCGGCCCCTATGTCTTGAATTCTTGAGAGCCGGGCGGGCTCGTAATTTTTTCAGAAGGGCTAGGGGGAGCCAGCTAGGCTACCCATGGCTATTTACTCCGACACCCTCCTTCCTTCCATCGGAGAGGGAAAAGGGGGAAGGGAGAGAGAGGGAGAAGGAAAGAGGGGGGCCGGCACCCTCCCCTAGTCCAATTCGGTTTGGGCATGGGGGGGGGGGGCGCCCCTCTCACATGGCATTTCCCCCCTCCTCCAATAAGGCCCAATAGGCCCAATACTTCTCCCGGGGGGTTCCGGTAACCTCCCGGTACTCCGAAAAAATGCTCGAACCACTCGGAACCATTCCGATGTCCAAATGCAACCTTCCAATATATGAATATTTACCTCTCGACCATTTCGAGACTCCTCGTCATGTCCGTGATATCATCCGGGACTCCAAACAAACTTCGGTCATCAAATCACATAACTCATAATACAAATCGTGATCGAACATTAAGCGTGCGGACCCTCCGGGTTTGAGAACTATGTAGACATGACCGAGACACATCTCCGGTCAATAACCAATAGCAGAACCTGGATGCTCATATTGGCTCCTGCATATTCTATGAATATCTTTATTGGTCAAACCACATAACAACATACGCCATCCCCTTTGTCATTGGTATGTTACGTGCCCGAGATTCGATCGCGGGTATCATCAAACCTAGTTCAATCTCGTTACCGGCAAGTCTCTTTACTCATTCTGTAATGCATCATCCCTTTACTAACTCATTAGTAACATTGCTTGCAAGGCTTATAGTGATGTGCATTACCGAGAGGGCCCAGAGATACCTCTCCGATACTTGGAGTGATAAATCCTAATCTTGATCTATGCCAACTCAACAAACACCATCGGAGACACCTATAGAGCATCTTTATAATCACCCGGTTACGTTGTGACGTTTGATAGCACACAAAGTGTTCCTCGGTATTCGGGAGTTGCATAATCTCATAGTCAGAGGAATATGTATAAGTCATGAAGAAAGCAATAGCAATAAAACTAAATGATCATTATGCTAAGCTAACGGATGGGTCTTGTCCATCACATCATTCCCTAATGATGTGATCCCATTCATCAAATGACAACACATGTCTATGGTTAGGAAACTTAACCATCTTTGATTAACAAGCTAGTCAAGTAGAGGCATACTAGGGACACTCTGTTTGTCTATGTATTCACACATGTACTAAGTTTCCGGTTAATACAATTCTAGCATGAATAACAAACATTTATCATGATATAAGGAAATATAAATAACAACTTTATTATTGCCTCTAGGGCATATTTCCTTCACAATCAACCCAAAAGACAAAGGAAATCTACTCAAAACATCATAGGATGGCAACACATAATTGGATCATAATATGTGGAATAAAGCACCATGTTCAAGTAGGGGATTACACCGGGGTGCGGGAGAGTGGACCATGTAAAAGAGATGTGGATGGTGATGAAGATGGTGATGTTGATGAAAACGATCACCACGGCGATGGTTCTCTCTGTGGGCCTCCGGCGCCACCGAGAGACAGGGCGAGAGGGTCTCCCCCTTGTGCTTCCTCCTCCATGGCCTCCCCCTAGATGGGGATGGTTCTCCCTATGGTCCTTGGCCTCCATGGTGATGATGGGCCCCTCCGGGATCCTCCTCCATGGCCTCCCCCCTAGATGGGGATGGTTCTCCCTATGGTCCTTGGCCTCCATGGTGATGATGGGCCCCTCCGGGATCCTCCTCCATGGCCTCCGGTGATGATGGCCCCTCCGGCAAGGTGTCAGAGAGGGCCTAGATTGATTTCTCGTGGCTACAGAGGCTTGCGGCGGTGGAACTCCCAATCTAGGTTTATTTCTGAGGTTTTTGGGATTTTTGGAGGTGTTGGCGTCGGGGACAAGTCAAGGGGGCCCGTGAGGCGATAACAAGGTAGGGGGGCGCGCCCTAGGGGGTGGGGGCGCCCCACCCTTGTGGTTACCCCGGGACTCCTCTTTGATATATTTTCGCTCCAGTATTTTTTATATTTTTTCCAAAAATATTCTCTGTAAATTTTCAGCCCATTCTGGGAACTTTTATTTCTGCACGAAAAAACGACACCACAGTAGTTCTGCTGAAAACAGCGTCAGTCCGGGTTAGTTCTAATCAAATCATACCAAAACCATATAAAATTGTTATAAACATGGCATTAATACTTCATAAATTACAGATATATCGGAGATGTATCAGCATCCCCAAGCTTAATTCCTACTCGTCCTTGAGTAGGTAAATGATAAAAGAAATAATTTATGAAGTGTGAATGCTAGCATAGTGTATAAGTTTGATCAATGATAGTTCGAAACACTTTTTCTAGCATCATTATATATCATAAATAGTAGCTCATCCCATAAAACTTCCCATGATCAAGTAGCAAGCTATTCACAAGTTAAGGTATAGACCATAAAGTTTCTTGAAAACTAACAAACCATGTTCTTAGTCATCAAACAATTGCAATTCATCTTATTTTCACGAAGGGTCTATGTAAGAGCTTTGATTTAGCAAATTCCACATACTCAACTATCATATAGTCTTCCATGATTGCTAACACTCAAAGCATATTTTTTTAGAACAAATAGCATCCGTCAAACACAGAGAAAGATAGGGACTTAATGTTTCGCCTCCCAACTTATTTATCATATAGATAATTGTCAACAATAATAATTCATGATCAAATATATTTGAATGGCCATATATGCTTGGATCTATCTGTCGGATCGTGGGTTCCGGCAAACCCTTGAGGTTCCAACACTGGGGTGCGCACGAAGATCTCTCTCTCTCTCTCTCTCTCTCTCGCTCTTGCTCACTCTCGCAATGATCTCTAGGCCTAGCTCGCTGGACCCAAGGAATAAGAGACATGAGAGTTTATACTAGTTCAGGCCACCGTTGTGGTGTAATACCCTACTCCAGTGTGGTGTGGTGGATTGCCTGGTAGGCTGAGGATGAACTAGTACAAGGGATGAACAACCTCCTGAGGGGAGGTGTTCTTGAGCTTGATGAGCTGGTGAGATGGCCTTGGTGGAGTGGACCCAATACAAGATGAGTCGATCCTGACTATGGTGGTGGCTAGCCCTATTTATAGAGACCCCGGCCCTCTTCCCAAATGTTTAGGCAGGAAGGGATACCACAACGGCCAATTTCGAAGGGAGACAACTAGTACAAGTTATCCAGATAAAAGGTGGTCTTCGCCTGCCAAAGGCTTTGGTGGTGAAGCCGCCGTGGGCTCCACTGTGACCTCCGTCCTGCCGTCCTGCTGGTCTTGGTCTTGTTGCACCGATATGGAAACCTTTGCCTGATGCCTCGGAACTCCTCACCTGCGCCTGCCCCTTTAGCACCAAAGAGGAAACTGGCACCCTGTGCCTGATGGCGCCCGCCTGACCTTGGTCGTCATGGCTCACGTCACGTGAACATCGCGAGGTACCCCTTGCATAGATATCTCCGCTCCTCGGGAGCCAGCCTAGGGAGGCCGCCCCGGAGGAGGTCTTGGTGTCGTCCGCCTCACGAGGCTTGGCCCCTCGCGAGGGTCTTGAGTGGTTGCTGGTGAAGATGGGCCGTACCAGGCCACTGGATGAGCCACGCCCTGGGCCGCATGTGGGCAAGTCTGGGTACCACCGTTCTCAGGACGCCGACAGTAGCCCCCGGGCCCAAGGCGCGCTCGGACTTGGCTTCGAGGCGAAGCCAAGGAGCAAGTGCAGAGCACCACAGGCCCCAATAGCCTGTGGCCTCGATTGACGCGTGGCGATTGATAGGTCGTGGGCGTCTCCACTTCCCCATGCTGCCTCGGCAACTGCCTCTGACTGATAAAAGGCCGGTGTGTGCCGCAGTGCCTTCATTGCCTCCCTTCGTCTTGCTCCAGATCCCCTTTCTTGCTTCTCGCTCCCAAAGACTTCAGATCCGCGCCAATTTCCCTTCGATCCTACAATCGATGGCGTCCGGCATGGCAAAGGCCGCTCCTTCGCCCGCCTGGTATGAGCCGGCTCTGAGTGCGCCCAGCGTTTCGGAGAATAACCTCACTGCCATGCTCCTGATGACGGCAGAGGGCAACAACGAGAAGGGGAAGACCGTGCTCCGGGTTGGCTCCGCCGAGCCAGAGGCCTCGGACAACACCTTCTACCCCTTCTTTGTGAGTAGCATCGTCGCAGGGTGGTCCCTCCCTTCTCTGGTTTCTACTACGCCGTTCTCATCCATTACAAGTTGCACGCTCTTGATCTCCATCCCAACTCCATCCTCCTCCTATCGATCTTCGCCTTCTATTGCGAGGCATTCATGGGGGTGATGACGTCCATGGCGCTTCTCCGCCACTTCTTCTACCTCCGGAACAAGGACGACCATTGCTCAGGGTGCGCCGACTTTGTCACGGCCAACGGCTCCAAGGAGATCTCGAAAACCGGGAAGAAGGCCGAGAACTTCAGGAGCAAGTGGGTCCTTATGGACGCCAAATGCTCCCACCCTCGGCTATCGCTGCCAATGGAGAGGCCCTCGCCCCATGACGCGTGGCTCAGCACAAAGCTCACCGACTCCCGGGCACAGCAGGTGTTGGAGAAGATGGCCGCCGACCTGAAGCCTGATGACCCGAAGGCGGCGAAGCTAACAGGGGCCATGATCATCAAGGAATTCCTGGCGCAGTGCGTGGCCCCGCTCTAGGCGCGCTCGTGCCCCTTGTGGAAGCTCGGGGATGAGGAGGACGACCTCCACCTGAGCCCAAGTGCCCTGACGGACGAGGAGCTGGGCGCGGCTCTCCGTCTCTTGGTTGGGGACGACCAGGGGTATCTGCCAAATACTCATGTTCCCTTGTACAGCCGCCCGAACGGGGCAAAAATTGCCGCTGCCATGCCCACCTTTGATGGGCGTGGGCTCATGCCTCCGACACCCTTCGAGGTCCTGGTGGCGACGACTTCAGTGTTGTTGTCCTCCGGCGACTCTGATGAGGAGGAGGAGCAGGACTCGGAGGCGACCTTGGAGGGGGCAGGGGAGAATTCCCCTCCGCACATGGCCGACCTCCTTCGAGCCTTGCATGATGATGACGATGCTGACGACCATCCGGTGAGGGAGGTCCTGCCCTTTGCTTGGGTTACCACGAGGTCTTGGGTTACCACCTCGAAGAAGCCGTCGCTGGGGTCCCGACGAAGAGCCGGTCGGCATTGATCTCCCGAGGCGACGCTCCCGAGATCCGCGCATCCGCGCCCCAGGCTGTGAAGCCTACGGGCTTCGTGGTCCTGAAGAGGCAGAGGGACTATGCCGCCGTGGATCAGTAAGTGCCTCGTCCTGATTTCGTTCTTGCTCTTGCTGCTACTTCTGATGCCCTTCCTTGCTCCGCTAGGCCAACGTCAGGGCGAAGAAGAAGAAGGAAGGGGCGTCCACGCCTTCTATGACCCAGCAGCCTGCCGTGGCCGCGCCTCCCCTGCGCGGAGGGGTGGCGACGGTGCCCATGCCTCTCTAGCTCGGTCCTCCTCGCGAGGCCTGGTGGACCGGCCTCAGGAGAAGGATATCTCCACCACCAAGCCGGCTCTGGAGGTACCTACCCCCAGCTCGCCCGCCGATGTTTCAATGGCTCAAGAGCCCCTGGTTCCTTCTTCTGCTGTTGCCAGCGCGCAAGCCGCAGCGGTAATGCTGCCTCCTCCTCCTCCTCCTGTTATGCCACTAGACCATGATCCTTTTGATGCACCTAATGTGCTGCGGGAGGCTCTTTTCGCGTTGACCCAGCTCTAGGACGACCTCGAAGGTCCTAGCCATTGTTTGGCCCCAGGGCACCTGGAGTTGATCTCGGGGTGGCTGCAATCCGATGCGTCGGTGAGGGCGGCCTGGGGTCAGGCCATGGCAGCCTCTGAGGAGGGCACACATGCTGCCAACCAGGCCATGGCCGCCCGTGAGGCGGCGCCGAAGGATGCCGAAGCCACCAAGGAGAGCTGCCGGTCGATGGAGACCGAGCTGGAGATCATGCGCAACGAGCGCGCGGCCGAGGCCCGTATTCGCAAGGAGGAGGAGAAGATGAAGGCCCGAGAAGACACCTTCACCGGCCGTGATGCCGAGTTGGAGCAGTTGGCGAGGGCGCAGGCCGTAGAGCGCAGCCGTCTGGAGGAGCTGGAGCAGAAGGTGGAGGTGGAGAAGACCCAGCTAGAAGCCAAGGCGAAGGTTCTGGCCGAGGATCGCGTGGCCTTTAGGTCTCTTGAGGAGAGATCCCGCAAGGCGCTGCGGCCCCTCTACGAGAAGGGCTTGGAGAAGCCGCTGGTGACAGATGACGAAGGCCCTGCCCAGCTGCTTCTTTATTTTGTCATGGCGCTTGAGGGTGTCGTCGACGAGATCGGACCCATGGTGGAGGGGGAAGCCTGCGTGCTTTCTTCTTCAGCTCTGATGCACGTCTTCAGCCATCTCCATCTTCGCGCCCCCGCCGCTGATCTCGGCGAGCTGCTCGAGCCCGTGGAGGAGGAGCGCTGCACAGTTGCTGTCGCAGCCGTGAAGGGCAAGGTGGAGGCCCTGTTGAAGAAGTTCCTCACCGTCAACCCTGCACCTCCAACCGGTGGTGCCGCCGACCCTGTGACCGAGGCTAATGACACGGCCGACGGCGACGCTGTCGACGGGAAGACGCTCCCTGACGACGGCGCCCAAGGCTCAAGGAAGGGCTTGCTGGTGAAGAATGGCGTTCCTTCTCGTTTTACATTCCTGCGAACTTTCCTGCGACTTGAGACGTGCCTCGTGGAGGCGTCAAAACTTCTGTTTGGTGTTTAAGGAACATTATGTTGTGTAATAATTTATTTAGGTTTCGCGATTTCCTTCCCGTTTGCTTGATGTTCTACGTCGACAGGGCCCGACCCCGCGCATACCTCAGCCGCCGTTGGGCCGTCCGGATCATGAGGACGGGACCAAGGGGTGAGGGGCTACGTGGCCAGTTAGGCTCCTGAGTCGCGATGCTCAGGAGTCCCCCTTGACATGCAAATGGCCTACGAGAAGGAGATGCAGAAATAGGCCTTAGGGTTCTATGTTTGTAGGGCCCGACCTCGCGCATACCTCAGCCGCCGTTGGACCGTACGGATCACCAAGACGAGACCAAGGGGTGAGGGGCTACGTGGCCAGTTAGGCTCCTGAGTCATGATGCTCAGGAGTCCCCCTTGACGTGCAAACGAACCTTCATACCTGTCCTCGCCGAGGTCCCGCTCAGGAGGGGCGCGCGACGACCAGGTCCGAGGGACCTGGCAGGGCGGTGTATGCTAGACGTGACCTGAGCGTAGCCCCCGTGCCCAACCCCCTCGCGCAACTCTCCCAGAAGGAAAGCGTTGCGACGAGGCTGGACACTGAGTCGCATGGCTCCCTGAGGTTGATGCGACCAAGGGCCGCCCTTAGTTGTTTATCACTAGCGCGGAGCATAGCACTTCCACTCTTGCACGGGCATAGCCGCTCCTCGACCGTGTTGACTGCTAGCGCGGAGCATGGTGCTTCCACTGGCGCGTGGGTGAGGGCTCCCTCTGAGTCGAGCCCCCAAGGCATGTACATCCCCGCCCTGACACGTGACTTGCACGGCAGGGCTAGACGAGGTGTGTCTGGGCACTCGTGAGCCAGCGCGGGACTCACGAGGCCCTACCTCAAGGCGGGTTGCGCCTGGTCTTGATTCTTGATAGCTTCAATGGCCCTGCGAGATGGTTAGGCAACCTACGCCGGACGAATCCCCTGAGGCGATCACATGAGAAGGCCAGACACCAACGACCCCAGGAGGTGATGTGAACGGGGCCGGCCTGCCAGACAGAGCTCAGTCATTGGATTTATCGACGCTGCAGGGATGGACCCAAGCACAGACGCTGTGCCTAGCCTACTCATGCAAAGAATCCTGAAGAAAGACAACAGGCGCGCGGCTCCTGTGGTAACAAGGGTGGTCGCGGGTGAGATATTGAAGTACCGGACAGGTAGATGACAATCATGGAATGACTCAAGCAATGGTGCAGGTTAGCGTAGCTAGATGCAAGAACGATACATGCCACTGGGATGGACCCGAGCGGCCTGGGGATGATGCGGCCCGTGAGGCGCCCCAACAGAGTAAGCTAAAGATGCAGAAGGATACACGCCACAGGGACAGGCCCATGCGACTTGGGGATAATGCTGCCCGATGGGCGCCCCTTACTGAATGAACTGGAAAGAGTCACCTGATACTATGCCGGAGTGATGTCGGGGCAGCTGAAGATGAGTGCCGAAGAGGTTGCTCCTCACGAGCCGCCAGGGTCCTGAGCCTCAGGGGGCTCCATAGGCCCAGGTGGCTCCTGAAGAACCGTCACGATCTCCTCAAGGATGGTGTGATGCCGTGCCTCCTGAGCCGCCAGAATGCTTCATAGATGGTGCTGGAAGGTGACAGCCGTGTTCGGCAGGCCAAAGGGCATGCGAACGTAGCTGTGAGGTGGACCCTCGCACCGTCCGACTCATGAAGGCTAGAAACGTCGCTAAGACGCGACCCTGTTGAGTCCTAGAATGTCAACACAGACGCGCAGCCCGCCACCCTCGCCGGGGTGGAGAGTTGCGCTAGATGGTGGGCGATGGCCACCATGCATGGGCCCTGCCTCTTGAAGCTCTTGGATCGCCTTGGTGATGAATTCCTGAGCACAAGGCGCTCCACACCTCGTGCCCTCTTGAGGGAAACGTGCAGCGAAGCATGCCTCCACGTGGTTCCCAAGGGCCTCCCTCGTGACATTGGTAGGTCAGAGGCCCTCCAGAAGAGAGCTCCTGAGCCCAGCCCGAGGAGGGCGCCGGGCGCGCCTTCCTATGCGAGTGAAGGAGGCGCCCCATCTATGGGCGTAGGTCCTGAGGTGGTGCTACTGGGGACGCCGCCCTCCTGAGGTCCCTGGCGGAGTAGCTGCTTCTTCTTCTTGGGGTTGGCCTCAGGAGGGTGCGGGGTGCCTCCGTTGTCGGGTTCTTCGGCCGCTGCAGCCTGGTAAGCGTGCTCGAGGGAGCACACCGCATCTCTTTCCTCGCAGGCGACCGAGATGACGCCGCCGCTTCCTGGCATCTTGAGGGTGTTGTAGCCATGGTGGGTCACTGCCATGAACTTGGCCAAGGTTGGATATCCAAGGATAGCGTTGTACGACAGGCGGATGTGGGCGACACTGAAGTCGATGAGCTCGATGCGGTAGTTGTCACGCTGACTGAAGGTGACAGGGAGGCGGACCTGCCCTATCGGGGTGCTGGAGCCGTCGGTCACTCCTCAGAAAGGCTTGGTAGGCTATAGCTGATCATATGGCACCTGAAAGCTGTCGAATGTCTCGACGGATAGGACGTTGAGCCCTGCGCCGCCGTCGATGAGGGTCTTGGTGACTTGAACATTGCTGATGATGGGTGAGCAGAGCATCGGGAGAGCACTGGCGGTTGCCGCGCACTTGAGCTGGTTCGCTGAGCTGAAGGTGATCGCGCACTTGGACCACCTAAGCGGGCGCGTGGCCTCGAGCCTGGGAAGGGACACATTCACCTCGCGAGCAAACTACTTGAAGACACGCTGCGAGGCTGGGGCTTGGGCGCCACCCAAGATATAGGCGATGGCACGCAGCTCCTGGAAGCCCCCAGCCCCCTCGTCGTAATGGTGGTCGTCATTTCTCCTTGGCGGTGGTGGCAGCGGAATGAGGCCTGCGTTGCCCTGAGGACAATCCTCCCGAGGCTGACCCCTCCAGGCGCCCTCACGAGGCGGGTCCTGCCAATGGTCCTCGCGAGGCCGGTCGCGCACTCCTGGCGGGGGCCGCGGTCATCCCAGCGTCCTCCACTTCGTCCTCCTCCCCGGATGTAGCCCCGTCATTGCGTTCGGGGCGTCGACCGAAGCACCCATCGTGGATGGCCCTGAGCTCTTGACAATCGCTGGTGTTGTGGCTGTGGACGTTATGGAAGGCGCAGAAGGGGCAGTTGGCCCTGGACGACTCGGGGTGGTCGCGGCCGCGCTTCATCTCTGGCTCTGCCACGAGCACAACAGCCCCCTTGCGCTTCACGTCTTTGATCTTGGCCTTCTTGTCTTCCTGGTCAGCAACTAGGAGCTCGAGGAGGGAGAGGCGCCGTTCCTCAGCCCTTGCACACTTGGTTGCCATGTTGAACATCTCCAGGGCCAAGCATAGCTGCTTGTGGATGGAGAGCTCCTCCTTCATCTTGACGTCATGGACGCCATCGGAAAAAGTGGAGATGATGGCCTCGTCCGTCACCTTGGGGATCTTGAGGCAGATGCTATTGAAGCGTTGGATGTACTTTTGCAGGGTTTCCTCTGGTTGCTGCTTGATGCACCGCAGGTCGCCTGCGGCTGGCGGGTGGTCGCGAGTGCCCTGGAAGTTGGCGACGAAACGCTTGCATGTCTCGCCCCAGGAGGGGATCGATCCCGCAGGCAGGTTCAGGAGCCACGAGCGCGCGCCATCCTTGAGGGCCATGGCAAACTAGTTCGCCATGACCATCTCGTCTCCGTTGGCTGCCTCGATGCTCAGCTCGTAGAGCTGCAAGAACTCCACAGGGTCGAGGGTGCCGCCGTAGCATGGAGGCAGGTCCGACTTGAACTTTCCTGGCTAGACGATGGTGCGCAGCTCGGGAGTGAAGGCGCGATAGCTTGCAGTAGTCACCGGAGCTCGTGGTGGTGGTGGAGCCTGATCTTGATATCCATGCACCGCCATCACAGGCGGTGCGCGGTCTTGACGTGGTGGTGCAGGGAGTGCAGGAGCATTCTCTCGCGGTCGGGGGACCTCCTGGGAGCTTCCTTCTTCGTGCGCGGGCACACGGCGTGGTGGATCATGCCACGGGACCACGCGTCTTGATGTGGAGGAGGCGGGGCGCTCTGTGAGCCATGCGTCTTGGTGCGAGGGCACCGTCATGATGCGGAGGCGGCGGAGGCGCTCCGTGAGCTATGTCGGCTGCGGCTCGAGGTGGGCGTGGCAGCGAGAGGGATGGTGCAGGAGAGCCTCCAGCGATGCTGACGAGCTCGGCGATGCGGTCCAGCCAGTCATCGTAGAGGTTGTCCACCGAGCGGTAATGCAGGAGCTCGCATGCCATGAGCAGCGCGGCCTACACGTCAGTGGGCGCGCGGCGAGCGTGGGACGACAAGCCGGCCGGAGTCAGCGACGGGGTGGCGGTGTGTCCGTCCTGCCGCACGGAGGGGTGCAGCAATGAGGCCTGCTGCTCGTTTGCTGCCGGGCCGGTGGCGGCTTGGCAGCAGGTGATGCAGAACGGAGGGGAGGTCTGCCAACAGGTGCCGTCTGAGCGACGCGGGTGGCGAGGACGGCCCGACACTCAGGATGGGCTCGGCGAGCGTTAGACATGGATGCAGTGGAGTAGTGGAGTGCCAATTGACAGAGGGAAAGCTTCAGCGCACCCCTACCTGGCGCGCCAAATGTCAGGTCGTGGGTTCCGGCAAACCCTTGAGGTTCGAACACTGGGGTGCACACGAAGATCTCTCTCTCGCTCACTCTCGCAATGATCTCTAGGCCTAGCTCGCCGAACCCAAGGAATAAGAGACACGGGAGTTTATACTGGTTTGGGTCACCGTTGTGGTGTAATACCCTACTCCAGTATGGTGTGGTGGATTGCCTGGCAGACTGAGGATGAACTAGTACAAGGGGATAAACAACCTCTTGAGGGGAGGTGTTCTTGAGCTCGATGAGCTAGTGAGATGGCCTTGGTGGAGTGGATCCAGTCCAAGATGAGCCTATCCTGACTATGGTGGTGGCTAGCCCTATTTATAGAGACCCCGGTCCTCTTCCCAAATGTTTAGGCGGGAACGGATCCCACAATGGCCAATTTTGAAGGGAGACAACTAGTACAGGTTATCCTGACAAAAGGTGGTCTTCCCCTGCCAAAGGCTCTGGTGGTGACACCGTCGTGGGCTCCATTGTGACCTCCGTCCTGCTGTCCTGCTGGTCTTGTTGCACCGATATGGAAAACTTTGCCTGATGCCTCGGGACTCCTCGCCTGCGCCTGCCCCTTTAGCACCAAAGTGGAAAAGTGGCACCCTGCGCCCGCTAGCGCCCGCTTGGCCTTGGTCATCATGGCTCATGTCACGTGAACCTCGCGAGGTGCCCCTTGCATAGATATCTCCGCTCCTCGGGAGCCAGCCTAGGGAGGCCACCCCGGAGGAGGTCTTGGTGTCGTCCGCCTCGTGAGGCTTGTCCCCTCGCGAGGGTCTTGAGTGGTTGCTGGTGAAGATGGGCCTTACCAGGCCACTGGATGAGCCACGCCCTGGGCTGCAGGCAGGCAAGTCTTGGTACCCCCGTTCCTAGGACGTCGACATTATCCCCACCATATGATGCTTGCCAACTAAAGAATAATTGAGGTCGAAATAAGAAGGAATACTATTGACTCTTGCATAGAAGTAAATACATGAAAGTAAAATATAGGCCCTTCGCAGAGGGAAGCAGAGGTTGTCATGCGCTTTTAAATGTTGGATGTACAAGCCCTTAATGCAAAAGAATGTCACATTGTATTGCCCTTTGTGATAGCAACCTTTATTTTGAAGTCCGTCACTTTTATTTCTTTACCATCGCAAGTTCGTACAACGCTTATTTTCCCTTATAATTAAAGATCATACATATTTAGGAGCAATTTTTATTGCTTTTTGCATCGATGACAACTTACTTGAAGGATCTTATTCAATCCATAAGTAGATATGGTGGACACTCATGGCATGAAACTGGGTTTAAGGGGTTTGGATGCACAAGTAGTATCTCTACTTAGTAGAAATTTTTTGGCTAGCAAAAGATCCTAAGCAAGCACCACATGTTAGAGGATCCATAACAATATAGCTTCTATGCAAATATACCCAAACATAACTCATTACGTTGTCTTCCTTGTCCAACTTCAACTAATTTGCTCAAGTTTGAAAATAATTATTAAGGCTCACAATCATAGAAGATGTCCAAGATAGTATACTTATATGTGAAATCTCTCTTCCTTCAATATTCTTTCATGAATTGTTCAAGTGACCAATGTTGAGTTTGCTAACTTTCAATAAATTTTACCACCTATACTTCTTATAAGTGAAGTCATTACTCCCCGTGGGATAAGCATATGAAGCATATATAATTTCAAATTTATGATATTCGATTCATTCAACCATTTACTCATAGGATATAAGTGAAGCACATGAGTAAATGACAAACTACTACAAAAAGATATAAGTGAAGAACTATGAGTAGTCAAATAATTAACTAGCCATGGGAGGACTCTCTCTCATTCAAGATTTCAGATCCAATGATTTTATTCAAACAGCAAGTAAAATGAAAATACGCTCCAAGAAAAACACATATCATGTGACGAATAAAATATAGCCCTGAGTAAGGTATACCGATGGTTTTGAAGATGAAAGAGGGGATGCCTTTCGGGGCGTCCCCAAACTTAGGCGCTTGAGTCTTCCTTGAATATTACCTTGGGGTGCCTTGGGCATCCCCAAGCTTAGGGTCTTTCCACTCCTTATTCTCCTCATATAGATATCTCACCCAAAAATTGAAAACTTCAATCACACAAAACTTAACGGAACTTTGTGAGATGTGAAAGTGTGTTATATCGACTAGAGGGGGGGTGAATAGGCGATTTTTATGAAATCTTCACTGAGGAATTTCAGGGTGAGGAAATTCCTAAGTGAAGAACTACTTGCAGCGGAATAAGTACTCAGAAGTAAACATAACAGAACATGAGCATGGTCTTCATGATGAAATGAAAAACAAGCACATAGTACAGAAAGCGTAAACACAGGATAAAACAGGATGAAGACAAACAAACTGATGATATTGAACTGAGGAAATTGAGAAAGTCTTTAGTCAAAGTCTTCAAATAGATATGGACAAACTCACAACATAGAAATGAGGAAATGAAAGGGTTGAGGAAATGGAACCAGGTAGCTTGGTGAAGACAATGATTTGGTAGACCAGTTCCAACTGTTGTGACAGTTGTACGTCTGGTTAGGGCAGCCAGGTATTTAAACCTGAGGACACACAGTCCCGGACACACAGTTCTGAACACGCAATCCAGAACACTCAGTCCTCACCGTATTCCCCTTGAGCTAAGGTCACACAGACCTCGCCCAATCACTCGTGGTAAGTCTTCAGGTGAATTCCAAACCTTCACAGACTCGGTCACTCGGTGATCCACAATTTCCTCTTGGATGCTCTAGACCATGACGCCTAACCGTCTGGAAGATGCACAGTCTTCAAAGGTAACAAGCGTCGGATCCACGCATGATCAATCTCTTCAGTGATACTCAATCACTTGGGGTTTGTAGGTGTTTGGGTTTGGGTTTTCCTCACTTAATGATTTTCACTCAAAGTCCTCGGAGGATGGGATGCTCTCAAATAACAAGTGTCAGTTTCTCTCAGAGCAGCCAACCAGCTAGTGGTTGTAGGGGGCGGCTATTTATAGCCTAGGGAGCAGCCCGACATGATAAGAATAAATACCCTTCAATGATATGACTGTTAGGTGGGTACATATTTTGGGATAGCTGGCCCATAGCACAACAATGGTCGGAATTTTGAGTATCAAATTCCTCAGGGCTATCATGTTCCTTACCGTGTAGGCAATCCGCACTGGCGAATTCCTAACTCCTCAGTTAGAACAAATTCCTTAGAGACCAGAAGAACTTCGTCTCTGTCACTGAAGAAATTGACTAAGCTGTATGAGATTTCCAATGGCTTCACTCGAAGGGATTGGTAGGTGTAGGATTTGAGTTGAGCATCACTTGGAAATTTTTTCCTTAGTATTTCGTCGACCCCCTTTAACAATACAGTGTTTCCTATGACTCAAGAAAGAGAAAATGAAACTACGAAAACAAAAGTCTTCATGCTTCATGTTCCTTGAACGAATACCAAGTCTTCAGGATTACACCAGTTTCTTCACTTTCAAAGTCTTCAGAAAGTCTTCAGACGAAGAACTTCATTTTTAGGGGTCGACTTTCTTTGTAAATATCAACCTCCTCATAGACTTATAGACCTGTGTACATTCACAAACGCATTAGTCCCTTAACCTATAAGTCTTCAATGCACCAAAATCACTAAGGGGCACTAGATGCACTTACAGTCTCCCCCTTTTTGGTGATTGATGGCACTATAGGTTAAGTTTTCAACGGGGATAAACATATGAAGTGTAAATACTGATATTGAGGATTTTGATTGCAAGATATAGAAGAACTCTCCCTGAAGATGTGCATAGTGAGGGATTTTCTTTTGAAGCAATGCACACTTCAAGAGTAGAATCATGGAGATCTCCCCCTATATCATGGAAAAAACGCCCATATAAGTAGACCCGCTTGAAGACTAACTCAAATTTCTCCCCCTTTGTCATCGAATGACCAAAAGGATCAAAAATGAGGACTAACGCCCCTGAAGAATATCAAGTTGATGGAGGAGCGCCAGCGTTGTTGGGGTCGTTTGTCGTTGTAGGGCCTGCCACAGTGTCGTCCAAGTCTTCATACTCGTTGGTGTCGCGGGATGAAGAATAGGAGCTGGCCACCAAGGTAGGAACTTTGACCTTCTTGAATTTCTTCAGAGGAGGTGCAGACCAGTGAAAGTTCTCCTTGAGACCCATTTGCTTCAGATCTTCCTCGCCATACAAATGTGATAAGACAGCCCAGGTGCGACCGAAAACTTCATGGAGGTAGTAATGGTTTTTCTTCACTGCATTATGTGTAGCAGTTATGTTGTGAAGAATTGAACCAAACTGACGCTTAACCCATTTATGGTTGTGATCCACCTTCTGGTGAAGAGTAAGAAGCAACTCACGGTCAGTCATCACTCTTGGAGCTGTGGCTTGAGGAGTAGACTTGGGTGCATTTGCAGCAGAGTCATGAGTGGCAGAGTCATCGTTGGTGGAATAAGATGCGGCTTTGCAAAACTGACCATCCAATGGACGAATGCCTTCATCAATGACGACATGTGCCTTCCTTTTTTCATCAGTTGAGGTAAAGGTCTGCTTGAGGACTTCAATCGGGGGTAGGTAGCTGAGGTGATTCTGAAAATCAACCTTGTAGTTGAGTGAAGACCTTGTTATGAGGAATCTCATAATCCAAGGAGCATAAGGTTTCAACTCAAAGGGAGAGAGTGCAACATTTGCCAGAGTCCTCATGAAGAAATCATAGTAATTGATAGGAATGCTATGAATGATGTTGAATAGTAGATTCTTCATGATGCCAACAATTTCCTCATTAGATGAGTCGTGGCCTTTGATAGGACTCATTGTCCTCATCAGAATGCGATAGACTGTTCTGGGCACATAGAGGAAGTCCTTCACAAGGAATTTGGTCCTTGGGGCTTGACCGGGCTTCAGAGGCTTCATTAGAACTTGCATGTAATGAGCAGTGAGTTCAGGTTCTTGGTACAGGCAGCGAGCTCCTTCACTGGGTGGACTGATGGGCGGGGCGTGAAGTAATTCAGAGGTCGGTGCCTTATAGTGAGTGTTATCGGTCATCCAGTCCAAGACCCAGGTGTTGATATCTTCAGGATCACCTATGATATGCAGTGTAGCATAGAACTGAAGAATAAGCTCTTCATTCCAATCAACAATGTCAGAGCAAAAGTTGAGGAGGCCTGCATCATGAAGCACACCGAGGACAGGAGGGAAACAAGGCAACGATTCCATGTCCATGTGAGGAATATGCTCATGGTAGAAGATTTTGTCCTTGTTGAAAAGCAGTGAAGAATAGAAGTTGGCCTGGCTTGTAGTCCAGAAACGCTTCCTCCTTAGACGAGCAGAGTCATAAGGATTGTAGTCAGTGAAGAATATATGCTCACCAAAGAAGTCATCATCCTTGAATTTTTGCTTCTTCGAGAAGGGATCCTTTGGCTTGGGGTGAGGAGTGTCAGTCAATTGCATCACAACCTCAGGGATCTCGATCTCAGGTTCCGCAGGCTGAGGAATTTCAGGTTCTTCTTCAGTGGCAGCCTGGGACTTCAATTGTTCATTTACATTTTCTTCAGCACTACTGGCTAGAATTTCATTTTCTTCTGAGCTGAAGAATGTGATGCAGTTGATGTCTTCCTTTTCTTCACAGCTGCACACTCTGCAGCCTTGGTCTTCTTCACATCTGATGCAGATGGATGAATAGGAGTTGGTGTAGTCGCAGGAGGAGCAGAGGAATTTGGTTCAAGATCTTCAGGCACAATTGATGCAGTTGCCCTGACTTCTTCATTTTCTTCAGGCACAACACTAGAGGTTGCCCTGACAATTTCTTCAGCAGCTGGAATGTAGTCATCAGCCCTGGAATTAGTATTTTCTTCAGTAGCCCGAGAGTCATCAGCGGTGCTGGCATTTTCTTCAGTAGGCTGAGCAGATGCAGCAGCTTGAGGAATTTCTTGTTGCAATTGGGCAGCAACAGTGGAGGTGAAGTTGTCAGCGAGTCTCACAAAACGAACCTTGGCTCCCAGCCAATCAGTATGGTATGCATCAAATTCATCACTGAGTTTCTTGATCTCAGACTGCATATTGACGAGTTCTTCAGTTGTCATAGAGACAACGTTTTTCTTCAAGAAGTGCTCCTTTGTGTACCGTGCTTTCTTGATTTGTCTGGCCTTTTCAAATTTCCATTTCTCTTCTTGAATGAAGTGAGTCAACATATGACTTTGGCTAGGAGTCAACTTGAAATCAGGCATGGGAGTGTTGTGGTCCTTGTGCCAGAGATCAATGTAATCAAGGATCAACTTTGGATCCAAAAGCAGAGGCACACTTGTGCCTTTAGCTCTAGCGGCCCTGACTTGTCTGTCCCTGATGATTTCAGCAAGTTCTTCATCATCAGCTTCGTCTTCATCAGACGGTACTTGAAAAGCGACCTGCTTATTTTGAGGACTTGGTCGAGAGCCTCGTCCAACAGTTTCCTTGGTCTTCAACAGAGTGGGACTAGTTGAAGAATGCAGTGGTGCTGAGGAACTAGCAGATGCTCCTGAGGCAATAGAGATGCCTGCTGTCCTTTGGCACGTGGCGAGATGCATAGGTGCTGAGGATTTGGTCGGAGCAGTCGAGGACTTTGGAGGAGCAGGTGAGGGTTGAGGAATTTGTCATGAGGGCTTTGAAGAAACTGGCCGTGAGGGCATAGCTGAGGAACTTGGCCGAGAGGGCATTTGAGTAGAAGCACTTGGCTTATGAGCCAGCTTCTTTGGCATAGCCTTCTTGGGCTTACTTGTAGAGGCCTCAGCAGTGGCAGCAACAACAGAGTCTTTATTGAATTTCCTCACTGCTTCCTTAGCAACTCTGGCAAGCTTGGACTGGCGCTTGGCCCATTCATCAGGATAATCCTCACCACGCTTGAGGCTGGTGGGATCAGCTTCTTGGCCAGGTGCCAACAGAGGTCTTGGGCATGGAGGATGAAGAGTGAATTTCTTCATATACTTGGGAGTGACATATCTGTATTCCCTCCATTCCCGTGCCCATCTCCTCTCTATTCTTTGGATGCGCACTTTGCACTCATTCTTGGTTTCCTTTCCATGAGTGGCCTCATCAGGAGTGCAATAATCCTTGTATATATCCTCAGGGATTTCAAACGCATTGTTGACTTCCAGCCTCTTTCCTCCCTTTCGAGGTTTCTTGCCATCTGCCATTTTCTTCAGCTGAGGGTTTTTAACAATTGAGTTCTCTGAAGAGGTATGCAACTTTTCTTCGAGGAACACTACAAATGAGTTAAGTTGATGAGAACCTAATGATTCAGCAGTGGACATGAATACCTGTGAACAGAGTATAGGTGTGAAGAATTTGAAGAGGTCATATGTGTTCTCAGAAGTTTTTGCAAAAAAGAACAAGTTTGAGGAAATTGACCAGATGAGTCTTGAATACTTTCACTAAGCATTCTTTGACTTAGGTTCCAGAGTTGTACAGATTTGAAAATCCATACAATTGAGGAATCTTGAAGAAAAATGTTGCTTAGAGAAACAGATCAAGAATAGATGATATGTGAGGTGTTTAGTGTGTGAAGAGTTGAGGAATAAACACCTTTTGAAGATTTGAAGAAAACATCATAATAACAAGGGCAGTAAAAGTAACTTTTAATTACCCTTGATGAAGAACACGACGAACTAGGAAGTGTAGATTTCAAGCTCGTCGGTTCATATCTTCCACGCCCTAACTTGGCTAACGAAGACAACTACGACGATGGTGGAGTGAAGAAATCCGCCTCCGGTGTGAGTATGGCGGCGACGAGGTCGAGATAGTGAAGCTCTTCCTCACCGACGATGATGGAGGTAGCGGCGGCGCTAGGGTTGGGAAGCTTGAGCGAGGGAGTGAGATTGAGCGGAGTAAAAGTGAAATGAGGAAGGAGAGGGGTATTTATAGCTGAAGTAAAAAAAAACGCTCGCCCGAGGAAATAGGACCAACGTGGCCCTGACCTTTCTCATTCGCTTGACATGTGTCACCCACGTATAGAGAGGTGACGATTGTGTGCGATCGTGGGTGAATAGATAAACATCGCATAGAATGCGGAACGGTTTGAGCGGCAAAGCCGAAAATTTAGATAAGATAGGTTTTAAAGTTCCATTCGCGATTTCTTCAGATGACAAGAACGCAATGAAGATTTTGAACGAGATTCAAATATAACGCACATGAAGAATTTGTGAATAGACTGGGTTGAGTTTAGCATAGAGGGGGAAGGGTCCGATCACATTCACTAAGCAGAACAAGCAACTTGAAGAAATAGCAATAAGTGAATGCTGTAAAGGGCATAAACTCACACACATATATATAGCCAATGAAGAAAAACGACGGAAATGGTGAAGACAATGCAAGTTGAAAAACAACTGAGGAATTTCAAAGAACTGAGGAAAAACTCAATTGAAGATTTTCAACATTTTGTGGTGGCATGACCCACCGTATAAGAATGACGATTTCAGACACATCGTACAATTGTCGTAGGGGTCTAAGAATCATATTCTTCGTTAATTTCTTCACACTTAGAGTGTTATTCTTCATTGATTGAAGAAAAACGTTTCTTCATGTGTTGCACATCTAAGTCATCAATTTTGCATAAGTGTTAGGATGAGTGTCCTTTCCAAAGAACATTCGAAGATTCTAGGATATTTAGCTCACACCACAACTTGCTAAATCTCTTCTCATCCAAGGGCTTAGTGAAGATATCGGCTAGCTGTTCTTCAGTCTTCACATGCTCAATAGAGATGTCGCCCTTCAACACATGATCGTGAAGAAAATGATGACGAATCTGAATGTGCTTTGTCTTCGAGTGTTGAACTGGGCTATGAGCAATCTTGATGGCACTCTCATTGTCACAGTAGAGTGGCACATTCTTCACGTTGACGCCATAGTCCTTGAGTGTTTGCTTCATCCATAGTAGTTGAGCACATCAAGAACCAGCAGCAATGTACTCAGCTTCAGCAGTAGACAGTGATACGCAGTTCTGTTTCTTCGAGGACCAACAGACCAAAGATCATTCGAGGAAATGGCATGTGCCAGATGTTGACTTGCGGTCCACACGATCACCAGCATAGTCAGAGTCTGAAAATCCAATGAGATCAAAAACCGAGCCCTTTGGGTACCACAATCCAAGTGTTGGTGTGTGAGCTAGAAGAATATGCTTCACAGCCTTATGGTGTGATTCCTTCGGTGTAGCTTGAAATCGGGCACACATGCAAACACTAAGCATAATATCTGGCCTAGATGCACATAAGTACAATAAAGAACCAATCATGGAGTGGTATACCTTTTGATTGAAGTCAATACCATTTTCATCAGTGCATAGATGACCATTTGTGGGCATTGGGATTTTGACTCCTTTGCAATCTTGCATGCTGAATTTCCTCAATACATCCTTGAGGTATTTCTCCTGAGATATGAATATGACATTGCGCTGCTGACGAATCTGAAGACCTAAGAAGAATTTCAATTCTCCCATCATAGACATTTGATATTATTCACCCATCATATAGGCAAATTCATCACTGTAACGTTGGTCAGTACAGCCGAAAATGATATCATCAACATAAATTTGGCACACAAACAATTCACCATCATAAGATTTAGTGAAAAGAGTTGGGTCAAGTGAACCGGATTTGAAGTCTTTCTTCATGAGGAATTCCTTCAAAGTATCATACCACGCCCGTGGGGCCTGCTTGAGGCCATAGAGGGCCTTATTGAGTCTGAAGACTTTGTCAGGATGCTTTGGATCTTCAAAACCTGGGGGTTGAGCAACATATACTTCTTCCTCAAGCTTACCATTGAGGAATGCACTTTTCACATCCATTTGATATAAGATGATATCATGATGGTTAGCATAAGCAAGTAATATGCGAATAGCCTCAAGTCTAGCAACAAGTGCAAAAGTTTCATCGAAATCAATTCCTTCAACCTGTGTGTAGCCTTGAGCAGATTCTTCATGTTCTAGAATGACTTCTTCAGCAGATTCTTCAGTAGGAATGACATCCTCAGTAGCCTTGAACTTAATAGATTCCTTAGGAGGTATTTCATCCGTCACAGGAGGTAGGTGTTCTCTTTGCAAGCCATTAGTTTCATCGAACCGCACGTCTACAGTTTCAACAACCTTGTGGTGACAAGTGTTGAAGACTCTGTAGGTGTGCGAGTCCTTACCATAACCGAGCATAAAACCTTCATGTGCTTTCGGTGCAAATTTAGAACTGCGATGAGGATCTCTAATCCAACATTTAGCACCGAAGACTTTGAAATAACTCACATTGGGTTTCTTGTCAGTAAGGAGTTCATATGTGGTCTTCTTGAAGAATTTGTGAAGATATACCCTATTGATGATGTGGCACGCAGTATCGATTGCCTCAGGCCAAAAGCGAGGAGGCATCTTGTACTCATCAAGCATAGTGTGGGCCATCTCAACAAGAGTCCTGTTCTTGTGCTCCACGACGCCATTTTGCTGAGGAGTATAAGGAGTAGATAACTCATGAGTAATACCAAGTTCATCAAGATAGTCATCAAGACCAGTGTTCTTGAACTCAGTTCCATTATCACTTCTGATGTGCTTGATCTTCACACCAAAGTTGGTTGAAGCCCTCGATGGAAATCGTTTGAAAACTTCCTGCACTTCAGTTTTGTAAGTGATGATATGGACCCACGTATATTGAGAATAATCATCAACAATAACAAAGCCATATAAGGATGCAACATTAGTAAATGTGGCATAGTGAGTAGGGCCAAAGAGATCCATGTGAAGTAATTCAAATGGTCGAGAAGTAGTCATGATAGTCTTCGCTGGATGCTTGGCCTTGTTCATCTTTCCAGCTTCACAGGCTCCGCACAAGTGATCCTTGAGGAATTTGACATTTTCAATGCCAATGACATGCTTCTTCTTCGCGAGCGTGTGCAAATTCCTCATGCCAGCATGACCAAGTCGACGATGCCATAGCCAGCCTTCTGAAGCTTTTGCAAGTAGACATGTAGCAGGTTGTGGTCCTGTAGAGAAATCAACAATATACAAATCTCCTCTCCTAAAGCCTTCGAAGACTTTGGAATTGTCAGCTTCCATGATCACAACACAACGATATTTGCCAAAGAAAACAACCATATCAAGATCACAAAGCATTGAGACAAACATGAGGTTGAACCCTAAGGACTCAATAAGCATGACTTTGTCCATGTGTCGATCCTTTGAGATTGCAACCTCTAGACCCAATACCTTGTTTTTGCCTTTGTTAGCGTAGGTGATATGCTTCAGATGTGATGGAGATAAAACAAAGTGCATCAATAAGCTCCTGTCACCAGTCATGTGATTTATACATCCACTATCGAGGACCCACTCAGTGGCTTTGGGTTGATCATCCTGCAGATGAATTAGTGCAACTTACGAACTCATATACTTCAGCAGTGAAGAATATGGTATCAATTTCATCAGATCAATTTCATCAAGCAATAGAACAGATAAAGCAGTATGAGGACGTGAGAAATGAAAATTCATTTCTTCATGATTAGCTCGCGTCCTTTCAAGCACATTTAGGTCTCCAGCAAATTCTTCAGACGATTAAGTTCATCTAGAGACCTGATCCTGCATAAGAGGTTAGTTCTTTTTCTTCACCACCCACATCTGAAGGGGTGGCAAAGAGTTCATCATTCTGCAAGCTCCATAAGTGAAAGGTGGCATAGATGCCAATCCACTTCATTTCACATAAGAGGGGTTAGGGTAAGCATAAGAGTAAGCAGAGAAATTCTTCGAGGACTTATGAACATAATGATTTGAAGAATAATGCACATGTCCATAATTCTTAGATCTTCCATGTGAAACAGACAGGTTAGAACGATGATGTTCATATGAGGACTTTGATCCTTTTGAGGAATTTGATCCATGTGAGAAGTTTGGTCCGTATGAGGACTTGGATCCATATGAAGAATTTGATCTGGGGTTCCTATTCTTCATAGGTGGTGTCATGATAACATTCACCTGAAGATTTCCAAGGCACCTTTTGGGAACCCAGATTTTCTTCATAGGAGGACCGTTCTTGCAGTTAGTGCCAACATATCTAGCAAATACTTCACCATTCTGTGTTTTGAACAGTTTATAATTGGAGTCAAATGATTCATCAGAAGAATATGAAGATTCACATGTAAAGCCAGATAGAGTAGATGGATCCACTGAAGGTCCCTTTGTACCAACTCATGAGGTTTTGGGATACTGCTCAGGTTTCCAGTAGGTCCCATCAGCATTGAGTTTCCTCTCAAAGGCAATACCCTCTTTCCTAGGGTTCCTGTTGAGGATCTGCTTTTTAAGCACGTCACAAAGAGCCTGATGCCCTTTGAGGCTTTTGTACATGCCTGTCATATATAATTCCTTTAGCCCTGCATCATCAGTGATACTAGCAATGTCCTCAGACGAGGAATTAGTGATAGCAGAGGCAGTTGAAGAATTTGCAGCAATGGAAGTATTTGAGCATTCGGGTGAAGAATTAGTAGTTTCACGTTCAATGCACTTCAAACATGGAGGAACAAATTCATCCTGAGGAGCACTGACCTATTGAGCAAGTAATGAATCACGCTCCTTCTGAAGATCTTCATAACTCACTCTTAACTGCTCAAGAAAGCTTCTCATGATCAGATAAGAGAGTGTTATGATGACTTTGAAGGGTGTCAAACTTAGACTGAAGTCTCTAAAGACTATCAGCCAAAGCTTTCGACTGATCCATTTCTTCATCCAACATATCATTGCTTTTATCCAGCATGTATTGAACTTTTTCCAAAGCTCTTTGTTGTTTAGTGACAAGGGAAGCAAGTTTGACATAACTGGGTCCAAATTCATCACCAGATTCATCATCACTGGACTCAGATAAGTAGCATTTAGTTACCTTGGCACCTTTTGCCATAAGACATGGTGTAGAGGATGATGATTCTGGATCGAAGGTCATAGCCTTGCGCGATTCCATGAATTCTTCGAACCAGGGTTCATGGTGAGATCGATCACCTTCATAGACCTCAGAGAGTTGGTCCCAGATGAGTCTCGCATGCCTGAGATGCATAACATCCCTGAACTAATTTTGTGACAAGCTGGAGCAGATGATGTCCTTCGCCGTGAGGTTGAGAAGTGTGTATTTGCGAATATCATCAGCCTCTGCCATCTTGCATAGGTCAGTAATACCAATCTCGGTGACGGTCCAGAGTTCGCTATTCATCGCCATGAGGAGCTTCTTCATCATGGCCTTCCACTTGGGATAATCATGACCGTCAAAGATGGGGCAAGTCACAGTCTTCATTCCTGTGGTCGACATAACTAAAACTCCAGGCGGTTAAACCAAAATCACACAGAAAAAGGGAGTACCTTGCTCTGATACCAATTGAAAGTGCGTTATATCGACTAGAGGAGGGTGAATAGGCGATTTTTATGAAATCTTCACTGAGGAATTTCAGGGTGAGGAAATTCCTTAGTGAAGAACTACTCGCAGCGGAATAAGTACTCAGAAGTAAACATAACAGAACATGAGCATGGTCTTCATGATGAAATGAAAAACAAGCATAGAGTACAAAAGCGTAAACACAGGATAACACAGGATAAAACATGATGAAGATAAACAAACTGAAGATATTGAACTGAGGAAATTGAGAAAGTCTTCAGTCAAAGTCTTCAAACAGATATGAACAAGCTCATAACACAGAAATGAGGAAATGAAAGGGTTGAGGAAATGGAACCAGTTAGCTTGGTGAAGACAATGATTTGGTAGACCAGTTCCAACTGCTGTGACAGTTGTACGTTTGGTTAGGGCGGCTAGGTATTTAAACCTGAGGACACACAGTCTCGGACACCCAGTTCTGAACATGCAGTCCAGAACACTCAGTCCTCACCGTATTCCCCTTGAGCTAAGGTCACACAGACCTCGCCCAATCACTCATGGTAAGTCTTCAGGTGACTTCCAAACCTTCACAGACTCGGTCACTCGGCGATCCACAATTTCCTCTTGGATGCTCTAGACCATGACGCCTAACCGTCTAGAAGATGCACAGTCTTCAAAGGTAACAAGCGTCGGATCCACACATGATCAATCTCTTCAGTGATGCTCAATCACTTGGGGTTTGTAGGTGTTTGGGTTTGGGTTTTCATCACTTGATGATTTTCACTCAAAGTCCTCGGAGGATGGGATGCTCTCAAATGACAAGTGTTAGTTTCTCTCGGAGCAGCCAACCAGCTAGTGGTTATAGGGGGGCAGCTATTTATAGCCTAGGGAGCAGCTCGACATGATAATACATAAATGCCCTTCAATGATATGACCATTAGGTGGGTAGATATTTTGGGACAGCTGGCACATAGCACAACAACGGTCGGAATTTTGAGTATCAAATTCCTCAGGGCTATCATGTTCCTCACCATGTAGGCAATCCGCACTGGCGAATTCCTAACTCCTTAGTCAGAACAAATTCCTCAGAGACCAGAAGAACTTCGTCTCTGTCACTGAAGGAATTGACTGAGCTGTATGAGATTTCCAATAGCTTCACTCAAAGGGATTGGTAGGTGTAGGATTTGAGTTGAGCATCACTCAGAAATTTTTTCCTTAGTATTTCCTCGACCCCCTTTAACAGTACGGTGTTTTCTATGACTCAAGAAATAGAAAATGAAACTACGAAAACAAAAGTCTTCACGCTTCATGTTCCTTAAACGAATACCAAGTCTTCAGGATTACACCAATTTTTTCACTTTCAAAGTCTTCAGAAAGTCTTCAGAAATACAAAGTCTTCAGACAAAGAACTTCATTTTTAGGGGTCGACTTTCTCTGTAAATATCAACCTCCTCATAGACTTATAGACCTGTGTACACTCACAAACACATTAATCCCTTAACCTATAAGTCTTCAATGCACCAAAATCACTAAGGGGCACTAGATGCACTTACAAGATGGGTTAGTATGATAAAGAGTAAAACATTCACCTTGGTACTGTCAAGATAAGATTCACAATTGTTTTCACACAATGCCTACTGTACCATATCATTTCTATAATTTATATTGAGCAATATAATCCATGGAAACTAGAAAACAAGCAAACTATGCATTGAAAACATAATATGTCAAAAACAGAACAATCTGTAATGATCTAAACAACAACCATACTCCTGCTTCTCCAAACATTCTGAAATATTAGGACAACCTAGGAAATTTGTATATTAATCTTGTGCAAAAACAATCAATATTTTATCGCACTTCTATTAAAAATGAAACTTATTTTACTGGGCGCAAAAGTTTTTGTTTTTCAGCAAGATCAAATCAACTATCACTGTAAGCCATCCCAAAGGTCTTACTTGGCACTTTATTGAAACAAAAGCTATAAAACATGATTACTACAGTAGCTTAATCATGTGAACACACAAAAACAGTAAGGATAAATATTGGGTTGTCTCCCAACAAGCGCTTTTCTTTAATGCCTTTTTAGCTAGGCATGATATTCTATTGATATTCTTCCAAGCCCAATTCCGATGATAATTTTATTCATACTCCAAAAGATATAAGTGAATTTCATGGAGCATTATACAATTAATATAGATTTACCAACATCCAAGCTCAAAATATATAAGTGAAGCACACGAAGCATTCTATAAAGTCATGCTCAAAAGATTTAAGTGAAGCACAAAGAGCATTTTATAAATCCATACTCAAAAGATTTAAGTGAAGCACATGAAGCATTCTATAAATCAATGAAGTACTAACTCATACTAGCATGGTTCACAAAGGAAAAGAAAGGAAAATAAACTCAAAAGACACATATCATGTGAACAAAACAAAAACCGAGGTATACCGATAATTGTTGAAGAAGAAAGATGGGATGCCAACCGAGGCATCCCCAAGCTTAGATGCTTGAGTATCCCTGACATATTTACTTGGGGTGCCTTGGGCATCCCTGTCGGTGTCAAAACCGGCAGATCTCGGGTAGGGGGTCCCAAACTGTGCGTCTAAGGCGGATGGTAACAGGAGGCAGGGAACATGATGTTTTACCCAGGTTCGGGCCCTCTTGATGGAGGTAAAACCCTACGTCTTGCTTGATTAATATTGATGATATGGGTAGTACAAGAGTAGACCTACCACGATATCAGAGAGGCTAAACCCTAGAAGCTAGCCTATGGTATGATTGTATGTTGTCCTATGGACTAAAACCCTCCGGTTTATATAGACACCGGAGAGGGTTAGGGTTACACAAGGTCGGTTACAAAGGAGGAGATATCCATATCCGTATTGCCTAGCTTGCCTTCCATGCCAAGTAGAGTCCCATCCGGACACGAGACGAAGTCTTCAATCTTGTATCTTCATAGTCCAATAGTCTGGCCAAAGGATATAGTCCTGCTGTCCGGAGACCCCCTAATCCAGGACTCCCTTAGTAGCCCCTGAACCAGGCTTCAATGACGATGAGTCCGGCGCGCAGTGTTGTCTTCGGCATTGCAAGACGTGTTCCTCCTCCGAATACACCACGGAAGAATTTGAATACAAGGATAGTGTCCGACCCTGCAAAATAAGTTCCACATACCACCGTAGAGAGAATAATATTTCCACAAATCTAATCTGCTGACACGTTTTGGCAACACGACATTATGTCATGGCCCGGTGATTATTCGAACCGCTTCCTTTAACTAGCCCCGCACATAACGCGAGGCAGTTTTTGACACGTCTTGTCAAAGCAGAGATTGTGTTCCCCTTATTACGGGATTGTCATCAATACGGGCATGGGTAACCCAACCGCGCCATCGATTACGGCGCTTGGGGGATAAGCGAGTTTTACCAGTCTAGTGGGGACGCATAGTTTCGTCCGCCCATATAAAGGGATAAGGTTTAACCCTTTTCTACCCACGCCTTCTTCCTCCTTGCTCATCCATTCTTGCACACTCGAGCTCCAACACCCAAGTCCACATCCTTTCCCTCAACCTCCTCCAAACATGTCCGGAGCGGGAGGCAAATGGATGGCTTCCTCCGTTACGGAGGTACATATCAAGAAGCTGCGCGGAGCCGGATACTTAGCCGCGAATATCGCGCATCGGCTGCCCGCTGTGGGGCAGATCGTCCCTACCCCGGATCCTCACGAGAGGGTAGTTTTCCTCCACCACTTCCTCCGCGGACTAGGGTTTACCCCTCCATCCATTCGTCGGTGTTCTCATGTTCTACTACAGGCTGGACTTTCATGATCTGGCCCCGAACTTTGTCCTCAACATTTCGGCGTTCATCGTCGTGTGTGAGGCTTTCCTCCGCATCCGGCCCCACTTCGGCCTGTGGTTAAAGACCTTCAATATCAAGCCGAAGGTGGTGGGAGGCCAACAAGTAGAATGCGGCGGAGCCATGGTGGGCAAGATGCCCAATGTTATATGGCTTGAAGGCTCCTTTGTGGAGACCATAAAGGGGTGGCAATCGGCGTGGTTCTACATCACTGAGCCGCGCGACGCCAAATGGGCGGCGGCCCCCGAGTTTCGATCCGGATTCCCTACACGGCTCACTTCGTGGAAAGAGAAGGGCCTGTCGTGGGGTTCATCGGTGGAGCTAGATGGACTCCACAAATGTATCCGGAGTATGGCAAGCAAGAAGCTCAAGCTTGTCAACATAGTCCAGGTCATGCTCATCCGCCGGATCCTCCCGTGTCAACAACGGGATTTTAACTTGTGGGAGTTCGACCCGGCCCAGCACCAGACTCTGAGCGAGCTCTTCGATACGACGGACAAGGACGTCTGGAAGGTGCTGTTCAAGGGCGCCGAGGTCCCTCCTTCTCTCGCCGAGGACCGCGGGCTAAGCGCAAAGCGCCTAGCGCGTTCGGTGAGTTCAATACATCTCGTAGGATATTTATTTCCCCTATCTTAATCATGTAAGGGGTCTGATCTCCATGCCTTTGACAGGACTGGGTGGAGACATCGGGGCAGATTAATTGTTCGGCCCCTCTGCCCGAAGACACTGCGGGCGTTCTCCTGATGGAGATGCTGACTCCGGCTCCTTACAAGGTGCCAGAGAAGATCAAGAAGGCTAAGGGAACCCGAAAGAGTTCCCGACGCCAAGGTTTATCGGACTTATCGTCCGATAACTCCGCGGAGCAATCCTCCCCCAAAGACGGGGAGGAAGATGAAGACACTCCCCCTCCAGTCGGGGGAGACAAGAAAAGGAAGGCCGCCCCAACCGGGGGGCCGAAGGGTCCAAGAAGGGAAGGACTCTCCTTCCGGACTACTCTACCACCGCTGCCGAATGCGAGGATGAGTGGCTGCCCAGGGCCAAGTCCCTGGGGAAACCGTAAGTATTCAGATACCAGAGTAACTCATATCATTCCTTTGTCGCACTGCTTCTCCTAACGCCGAATTATGACTATGCAGACCGCCACGAGCCCGTATCGACGTATCGTCGGACGGCTCCCTGGGCTCGTCGGATATGGATAGTGATCCACTTCCGACCGCCACCTCCCCTTGCCCTATGGACAACACCGAGGTATTGTCTCAAGAGGCATCGGGTCGGGGGAGACAGTCCCGGAGGCGCCTCAAGGCGACCTTCCGAACTCCGCGAGCAGAGGGGACAAGGCCCCCGAGGGCTCCGAGTTCGGCCCTCAGCCGAACACCACGCCGGAACCTTCAGCGGTTCCGGATTCGGGCAGGCGGCCTCCTTCCAAGAGGGGCAAGACGCCTGTGCCGGTGACCTCTGTCCATCCAGAGGCACCGGACAATCTGCTGAGAGCGCTTCGCAGCGCTTCCATTGACAAGGAGCACCGCACTATTATGAGTGCGGTGGTCCAGAAGGTTCAGTCCACCAAGAGCGGACTGACTGAAGCCTGTGCCAGCCTTCTAACAGGCTTTGAGGTAAGTGTTAAAATATAGGAAAAATATTACCGCATAGACAGTAGCCCCTGATGCTCTGTTCGGTGTTCGAAAAGAAAAGACGAATAGAGGATCAAATAATACCGTAGGAGTCTAACGTAAGTATGTCTATATGCGTATGCAGGCTTCGCTGCTAGCCTCAGCCGCACTGACTGCGGAGGTCGCCACACTGAAGCAGGACCTCGAGGGGTCCAAGAAAGAGCTCGGCCTTGCCAAGAGGCAGCTATATGTGTGAAAATAATGCGATTGCAAAATGACAGGATCATCATGAATTTGCCAGGGGCCACAACCGAAGTGGTTACCCTAAAGCAAGCGTTGTCCGAGGCCGAAGATAAAGCGGCCAAGGAGCGCACCGAGCGGGAAAGGCAAGAGGCTCGGGTGGGCGAGGTGCAGCAAGAGCTCCAGGCTCTCGTGACGAAGCATGAGGTGTTGGAGCTTGACTCGAAGACGCGAGAGTCTGGGCTTGCCGCGGCCCTCGAGAGCGCAAAGAGTGCCAAGGCCGAAGCCCAAAAGGCCCTCTAGGAGATTGAGGCTATGAAGAAAATAGCGGCGGGTAAGGCATTCTATATGCAAAGCAAGCATGTGAAAGTAAATTACCTACGAAGCTCTCCAGGAGCATTCGCAGATTTGCCCTGCGGCGTGTTGGATGCCACACAGTTTTATCAGGCCGAGGAGGGGAGCTCAACGGAGAAGCTGTTCTGGTCTCAGTATACTGGGACAGAATACCCGATGCCTCTGAGCGACCAGCTAAAGTAGCAGGTCGAGCTACACAAGGCGGCCGAACAGGCCATGAAGGGCCTTATAGTCCGGCTGTGGCCTGGCGACGCCCTTCCGAACAGCTACTTCGGCCTGGTGAGGCAGCTTGTGGATGCCTGCCCACGGCTGGAAGTCGTCAAGCGGTTCGTCTGCATCGAAGGTGCACGCCGGGCTTTCGCCTGTATGAAGGTGCAATGGGCCAAGCTAGACGCCGTGAAGCTGATCAAGGAAGGACCGCCGCAGGGCAAGGAGCATTGCACCCCCTAAATTTATTATGAGGGTGTCCTGAAGGGTGCCCGTCTTGTAGCGGACGAATGCACAAAGGATGTAATATTTGAGTAAACTTCCTCGTGTGATCCTGTATGATGAAAACTTGTTTCATATGTGCTATGCAACGCTTGTTTGAATTTAAAATATTACCTTCTATTTGGCTGTTTATCTAATCTCAGAGATGGCTAGACCTCGGCTTCTGCCCCCATGCCGCTAGTGCTGGGGTGTTCGGGATAAACTTGAGCACTCTTGTTCCCATCTTTGGGTCCTTCGAGGGAGGTGCTCAGCACAGCGAACAAGGCAACCGGACTAATAATGCTTTATCACTCTCACTTAACCATAGAACTCTATAATTTTAAATTTCAGCGAAGCCCCTGGTATTCGGAAGGCCGAATTCGAGGCGCGATACACGCCCTTAAGCCGGACAGGACCGGCTCCTCGCTCTAAGCGGCATAAGTCTTTAGGGACTCAAAACCTCGTCGAACAACGACCAGTCTCTCGCCTTATCATGACAGTCAGCTTTAGCTTTCTCTACTGAGGTGCTTAGCCCAGCAGAACCGGGGCACAATCGCAGTAGTTCTCCTAGTGCTACCTTAGCCGATACAGCAGAACGTAAGGTACCAAAACATAGGAGCTGGGAAAACCCAACATTTGACCAAAGACATGATTCGGAGCTGATGCATATAATGCTATAAGTTCGGGGTGCCGCACTTGTGAAAGTGTTCGGACTTCTCACACCATATTGTGGGGTACTTAAGCCCCTGGTGTATTGACCGTACCAAAGTGTACGGTTGCAAGGCGTCATTAATGAACACACATATATATAAAAAGAAGAATGCAATAGTAGTCTTAATGCTATGCATTGTTTATTCAAAAAGATGCGTTAAAGCAGAATGATATAGATAGTGCGCTAAGTAAAAAGTAGGACTATGTCCCTTCCAAGGGCAAGCTGAGGAATAGTATTAAAGCAAATATTTCACTCGTTATTGTAATCCACCTGGGAGTTCCGTGGTGTGACGTAGCTTTCTGCCTCCTTGGTTGCTGCATCATGTGTTCGGCAATCGTGCTGCCGGATAGAGCTTCCAGAGATTAAAGTCCTGAAAGAGAAAAATAACAAAGCGAGAAGCCCCTAGTGCGGTTTAAGCCACGTATTGGGGCGTGCCGTAGTTGTGCCCCCTCCCCGCCTGTGCCCATGGTATTTTTAATGCGTAATTATGTACGCGTGGCACGAATTTCGCCGTTTGGCTAGGACTGGGGTGGGGGCCGCATTGCTATGTGAGCTCAGATCGTGCCAGGCGGTCTAGTTGCTGATTACTCCGAGCACGCTTGAAGGTGTCCGGGTCTTGAAATGCCGAACTGGTGGATTGCCTTGAGAGGCTGCTTTGCGCTTCTGCTGCGAGGGCCGCAGTGTGCTCCTCCGTATGGAGAGAGCGCTCTATGTTTCCATTAACTGTGATGACCCCCCGAGGTCCTGGCATCTTGAGTTTGAGGTATGCATAATGCGGTACCGCATTGAATCTCGCAAATGCGGTTCGCCCGAGCAGTGCATGATAGCCACTGCGGAACGGGACTATATCGAAGATTAATTCTTCGCTTCGGAAGTTATCCGGGGATTCGAAGACCACTTCCAGTGTAATTGAGCCTGTGCAATGGGCCTCTACACCTGGAATGACGCCTTTAAAGGTCGTTTTTGTGGGTTTGATCCTTGAGGGGTTTATACCCATTTTGCGCACCGTGTCCAGATAAAACAGGTTCAGGCTGCTGCCGCCATCCATAAGGACTCGAGTGAGGTGAAATCCATCAATGATTGGGTCTAGGACCAGTGCGGCGAATCCGCCATGACGGATACTAGTGGGGTGGTCCCTGCGATCGAAGGTGATCGGACAGGAGGACCATGGGTTGAACTTTGGGGCGACTGGCTCCAACGCATATACGTCCCTGAGCGCACGTTTCCATTCCCTCTTGGGGATGTGGGTTGCATATATCATGTTCACCGTTCACACTTGTGGGGGGAACCTCTTCTGTCCTCCGGTATTCGGCTTCCGGGGCTCTTCCTCGTCATCGCTATGTGGCCCATTATCTTTGTTTTCGGCAATTAACTTGCCGGCCTGCTTGAATAGCCAACAATCCCGATTGGTGTGGTTGGCTGGCTTGTCGGGGGTGCCGTGTATTTGGCACGAGCGATCGAGTATGTGGTCCAAACTGGACGGGCCCGGAGTGCTTCTTTTAAATGGATTTTTCCGCTGACCGGGTTTAGAGCCTTTGAATCCGGCATTGACTATCGTATCCTTGGTATCGTCGCTATTAATGCAGTGCTTATGTTTATTTTGACGTGACCTACCATTGCCGTCCTTGGTATCCGAAGTACCACGGTTCTTTGATATGTTATTACTGCGAGCCAGCCAACTGTCTTCTCCCGCACAAAAGCGGGTCATGAGTGTCGTGAGGGCTGCCATAAATTTCGACTTTTCCTGACCAAGGTGCCGGGCTAGCCACTAGTCGCGGATGTTGTGTTTAAAAGTTGCTAAGGCCTCAGCATCCGGACAGTCGACGATTTGATTTTTCTTTGTTAGGAACCGTGTCCAGAATTGCCTGGCCGATTCCTCTGGCTGCTGAATTATATGGCTTAGGTCATCAGCGTCTGGTGGTCGCACGTAAGTGCCCTAAAAGTTGTTGAGGAATGCGGCTTCCAGATCTTCCCAATAGCTAATGGACTCTGCTGGCAAGTTGTTAAGACAATGTCGCGCTGGTCCTTTGAGCTTTAGTGGGAGGTATTTGATGGCGTGTAAGTCATCACCGCAGGCCATGCCGATGTGGAGGAGGAAATCCTCGATCCATACCGCAGGATCTGTTGTGCCGTCGTATGATTCTATATTTACAGGTTTGAAACCCTCTGGGATTTGATGATCCATGACTTCATCTATGAAGCATAAGGGGTGTGCGGCGCCTCTATATTTGGCTATATCGTGACGCAGCTCGAATGGGTCTTGCCCGCTGTGTTCGGCCCAGCCGGATTTACTTTTACTGTATCTGGCGTGATGTTTATCGTCTTGCATAGTGGCGCGCCCTCGTGATCCGTAGATCGATCTTGCATGTTTTGCTTTGTCCTCCAATACGTCTCGTAGGTCTGGCGTATTTCCCCATGCCTTTTTATTTGAATGGCGTCGGGGTGCAGGCTGAGTTTTTGGCTGGAATGCCTCTCTATCGCGGTCACGAGGTGGCCGATCAGCCGCGTCATACGCTTCTTCCTCCAGTTGGGGTAGCAACCTGCATTTTGGGTAACTCTTGGAGGGGCGCTCGAGTTTATATTCCTCGGCCACGAGGACTTCAGTCCATCTATCGGCTACCAGATCTTGATCAGCTTGAAGCTGCTGCTGCTTTTTTGTAAGGCTATTTGCCGTGGCCATAAGCCGATGCTTGAAGCGCTCTTGTTCGACGGGATCCTCTGGCACGGCAAATTCGTCATCGCCGAGGCTTGCCTCGTCTTCGGAGGGGGGCATGTAATTATCATCCTCCGCCTCTCCATCTGCCGCTCTCTCAGGAGGGCTGGCTCCTCCATCCTCCTGCTCTAAATCTTGCTGGAGGGGATTGTTGTTGTCTTCGGCACTATCCGGAGTGTTATTATCTCCTGTGCCGGTATCACCACTTTTGCTTTGGCGGGACTTAGAGCGGCGCCGCTGACGTCGGCGCTTGGGTTGCTTCTTGGAGGGGTCATCCTCCGCTGTCTCGTCGCCATTGCCTTCTTTGGGTGTGTCCACCATGTATATATCGTATGACGAGGTGGCTGTCCAGTGCCCTGTGGGCAGTGGTTCCTCTTCGTCTCCCGCATCGTCGTCCATACCGTCTATGTCTTCGGAGTCGAAGTTGAGCATGTCGGTTAAGTCATTAACAGTGGCTACTAAGTGGGTGGTGGGTGGGCCATGAATTTCTTCGTCGTCCGCATCCCAATCCTGACAAGGAGAGAGACCTTAATGAGTTCAGTATGTCGCCAAAGGGCGAGTGCTGAAAAATATCCGCGGAGGTAAACTCCATGATCGGCGCCCAATCGAATTCGCTAGGAACGGGCACAAGCGGTTCGGAGTCCATGGCCGGAGAAAGATCCAACAGTCTGACAACACGACTCTCGTTGTAGCGACCAGACCTCAAACGGTCCAATCTCTGTGCTCCGGTGTCATCCCTGGATCAGTAATGCTGACACCACACAGTACTCGGAGGATTTATAACAGAGTAGCAATCACACACTTATTACATCGAGTGTCTCAATAGAGAACTTATTACAATAAGCATGGCATAAGGCCATCTAATAACGATAACAACAGAAGGCTTGGAGAATAAGCGAGTCCATCAACTCCAACGGCATCACTGAGTATAGCACCACGACCTAAAAACTACTTAATCGTCGTCTGAAAAGTCTGCAACATTAACGTTGCAGCCCGAAAACGGGTCACCACATGGAATATGCTGGCAATGTAACACATAGAGAGTAATGGAATGAAACAACTATTCTATATGCATATTTGGCTGGTCGAGAGCTCTATGGTTACAGTTTTTGCGAAAAGCCAATTTTCCCTACTGCAAAGGAATAAATTTATTTAACTATCATGATGGTTGTTAAACATTGAGAATGGTTGACAGCATTCTCAATCCCAATTAAACATCATTAAACAAAACCCAACCAAATTAAATTAGGGTAACATGTTGAGATTCACATGATAATCCAGGTACTAGATACTCAAGATGTACATAACTAGGGACACGGCTAACCATGATTAGTTTATACACTCTGCAGAGGTTTGCGCACTTTTCCCCACAAGACTCGATCGCCTCCGTTTGGTTTCTCGCACTACATGGTGTTTGAGAAGACGGATGACCGAGACATAGTCTTTCAGAAGCGCTAGCACCTTACGATCGGGTAGACCGTACCACCTACACCCCCTACATCTGCTAGTCTACCACTATAAGAGTTTGCACGACTTAGTCAACTATGCTAGAGCCCATAATAGCTTGTGGCTGCACACGGAAGTTTCTAGCATGAAAAATCTCATGATACCTTTGAGCCTGGGTGGCGGTCCAAAAGAAAACAGGCAAATCCTGGATTACCCAGGTGCCTCAATCCACCCAGATGTGTGTTTAAGTTGCCACCTTAGATAAACCATTAATTAACAAACTCACATCTGTCATGGATATCACTCACCCAATCCACGTCTACTAGCATATCATAGGAATAATAAGCAAACGTAGAAGTAACTCCCAAAGGTTTGATAATAAACAGGTAATAGGTACTACCTCAACTACTTCCCATCCCACAATTTAATTAGATCCTAATCATGCAATGTTTGAGGATTTAATCTAATGCAATAAAACTGGGTAGTAGGAAAGGTATGATCAAGTGTTACTTGCCTTGCTGATGATCTGCGAAACCTAGAGATTCGAAGTAACAGGCGGCGCACTCCGGGTATTCTATCGCAGACAAACAACAAGCATACAATAAGTACTCATCTAATGCACATGTAAAACTCAAGTAAGAGATCTAACCAGAAAGTTCAACTTAAGAACTCCAGTTTGCGAAAAGAATCAAATCGAACGAAGGAACGAAAGTCAAACGGCGAAAGAAAACAACTTCGTTCTACTAATCTGGATCTAAGGCAATTTTTACAGTGGAAAAAACTTGTTTAAGTTGGTTAGACGGATAGAGGGTTTCGAGACGAAACTCCAGGCGCTTGAATCGCCTGATTCCGATAAACGAGCGAAAAGTTATACTAAAACAAAAATCGGATCAGAAATCGCGATCAGAAAATAATCGCGGAAAAATCTGAGAAAGAGAAAAACGATGAACGGATTAACGAACGAATGTTCGTTAACCAGATCTAAACGACGAATATGTTCGTTAAAACGAACGAACGAGCGAACGCTCACTATTTAACCTAAACCGAAAAAACAATCTAAATAAAAAAACGGAAACTAAAAAAAACCGACGAAAAAACCGAACGGTTTTTCGAGAAAAATGGCGGCGCAGAAATCAAGGCACCTCGGCGGCGGGTCGGCGGCGGCGGGGTCCGGCGAGGCGGTGGCGGGGTCCGGCGAGGCGTCAGCGGCGACGGGCGGCGTCGGCGGCGGGCGGCGCGGGCGGCGGCGCGAGCGGTGGCGGCGCGGGGCTCGAGGGCGGGCGGGGCTGGCGGCTAGGGTTTGGCCCGGGGCTGGGCTGCGGCTTATAAAGCCTGCCGGGCCAGGAGTCCTAGTCGGACACGGCCCGGTTAGGTCGGTGCGCGTTTTTTAAATAATTACGCGCAGAAGAAAAATAAAAATAAATACTAAATGGACTCCAAAAATCCCGAAATAAATTTTCCCGGGCTTCTAAAATCAAGCTGCACAAGGTGAACATTTATTTGGGGCCTAAATGCAATTTTGAAAAACGCACATTTTTCCTAAATTCAAATAAAATACCGGAAAACTCCGAAATAAAATCTTACTTGATTTTATTATTAAATCCTCAATATTTCTTTATTTTGGGAAAGTCATTTTATCCCCTCTCTCATATTTTTGTAATAGAAATAATTGATGATAAATAATTAAAATCAAATGATCCTATTCTCAATTTTTGAGAAAACTCAAATACGAAAATAACGAAATCCCCAACTCTCTCCGTGGGTCCCTGAGTTGCGTAGAATTTCTAGGATCAAAACCAAAAGCAAATAAAATATGATATGCAATGATGATCTAATGTATAACATTCCAAATTGAAAATTTGGGATGTTACAAACCTACCCCCCTTAAGATGAATCTCGCCCTTGAGATTCGGGTTGGCTAGAAAATAGGTGAGGGTGGTCCTTGAGCAAATCTTCCTCTCGCTCCCAGGTGGCTTCGTCCTCTGTGTGGTGGCTCCACTGAACCGTACAAAACTTGATAACCTTGCTGCGAGTGACTCGACTGGCATACTCGAGAATCTTAACTGGTTTCTCCTCATAGGTTAAATTGTTATCCAACTGGATTGCTTCCAATGGCACTGTATCCCTCAATGGTATATCAGCCATCTCCGTGTGGCACTTCTTCAACTGAGAAACGTGGAACACATCATGAACTCCTGACAATCCTTCGGGCAATTCCAACTTGTAGGCCACTTCTCCCATACGCTCCAAAACTCGATATGGTCCTACAAATCGTGGTGCTAACTTTCCCTTAACTCCAAAACGCTTTGTTCCCCGAAGTGGTGATACTCGAAGATAAGCTCTATCTCCAACTTCGTAAACTGTCTCCTTGCGTTTAGAATCTGCATAACTCTTCTATCTGGACTGGGCTATCTTGAGCCTATCGTGAATCAACTTCACCTTCTGTTTAGACTCTTTAATCAAGTCAGGTCCAAACAACTGGCGGTCTCCAACTTCGTCCCATGACAACGGTGTCCTGCACCTCCTTCCGTACAAGGCTTTGAAAGGGGCCATCTTCAAACTGGTTTGGTAGCTATTGTTATAAGAGAACTCTGCATATGGCAAATTGTCGTCCCAACTAGATCCATAATCTAGCGCACAAGCTCTCAGCATATCCTCCAAAATCGGATTAACTCTCTCGGTCTGTCCATCTGTCTGTGGATGAAAAGTTGTACTGAATTCTAGCCTGGTACCCAAAGTTTCGTGCAACTGCTTCCAGAACTTTGAGGTAAACTGGGTTCCTCTATCTGATACGATACTCCTCGGAACTCCATGCAGACATACGATCCTGGTCATGTATATCTTTGCCAACTTAGCACTGGTGTAAGTGGTCTTTACCGGGATGAAATGAGCTACCTTTGTCAAACGATCGACTACAACCCAAATCGAGTCATAGCCTGAGCGTGTTCTGGGCAATCCTGTAATAAAATCCATGCCTAGCTTATCCCACTTCCTTTCGGGTATCGACAATGGTTGTAGCAATCCTGCTGGCTTCTGATGCTCTGTCTTAACTCTCTGACATACATCACAAACTGCTACATACTCCACAATATCCTTCTTCATTCTGGTCCACCAGAAAATATCCTTCAAATCCAAATACATCTTGGTATTTCCTGGGTGAATCGAATATGGTGAATCATGTGCCTGTTGCAGTATCAACTTCCTGATCTCCGGGTCATTGGGCACGTAAACATGGTCTCAAACCATAGGGTATCGTGCTCATCCTCACGAAATCCCTTAGCCTTTCCTTTGCTAAGTTTCTCCTTAATAGAAGCAATCTCCTTGTCAGTCCTTTGGGCTTCTCTGATTTTATCCATCAATGTAGACTGAATCTCCAATGCTGCTACATAGCCTCTCGGGACTATTTCTAAACGTAACTCTCGAAGATTTTCGACTAACTCCCTTGGTAATTCTCCCGTCATTAGGGTGTTGACATGACTCTTACGGCTTAATGCGTCGGCTACTACATTAGCCTTTCCGGGGTGATAATGCAATTTCATATCATAATCCTTGATGAGCTCCAACCATCTCCTTTGTCTGAGATTCAACTCCTTCTGTGTGAAAATATACTTCAAACTCTTATGATCCGTATACACCTCGCAATGGTTTCCAATCAGAAAATGTCTCCAAGTCTTGAGTGCATGCACTACGACTGCTAACTCCAAATCATGCGTAGCATAATTCAACTCATGAGGCTTAAGCTGTCGTGAGGCATATGAAACAACTCTCCCTTCCTGCATAAGCACTGCTCCAAGTCCTCGACGTGAAGCATCACAATACACCTCATAATCCTTGGTCTGGTCTGGCAAAATCAACACTGGTGAAGTAACCAAACGTTTCTGCAACTCCTGGAAACTAGCCTCACATTCCTCCGTCCATATGAACTTGGTATCTTTCTTCAACAAATCCGTCATAGGCTTCACAATCTTTGAGAAATTCTCAATAAATCTCCGGTAGTATCCTGCAAGTCCAAGAAAACTCCGGATCTCTCCAACTGTTGTTGGTGCTTCCCAATTGGTCACAGTGATAACCTTTGTGGGGTCAACTGCTATTCCTTCTCCGGATATAACATGTCCGAGGAATCCTACTTCCTTCAACCCAAACTCACATTTGCTAAACTTGGCATATAATTGATGTTCCCTGAGCTTTCCAAGAACCAAACACAAATGTTCCTTATGCTCCTCTTCAATCTTTGAGTAAACCAGGATATCATCAATGAACACTACGACGAACTTATCCAAAAACTCCATAAACACTTTGTTCATCATGTTCATAAAATATGCAGGTGCGTTAGTCAGACCAAATGACATAACGGTATACTCGTACAACCCATACCTGGTGGTAAAAGCCGTCTTGGGTATATCCTGTTCCCGAATCTTCAAATGGTGGTATCCTGATCGCAGATCGATCTTGGAAAATACCTTAGCTCCTTGCAATCGATCAAACAGGTCATTGATCATCGGTAGTGGGTACTTGTTCTTGATTGTTACTTCATTCAATCCTCGATAATCGACAACCATTCTTAATGATCCATCCTTCTTCTCCACTAGAAGTACTGGCGATCCCCAAGGTGAAGAACTTGGGCGAATATAACCTTTATCCAGTAACTCCTTAATTTTCTTCTTAATCTCCACCAAATCCTTTGTAGGCATCCTGTATGGTCTCTTCGATATTGTCCATGTGCCTGGCAATAGCTCAATCAAAAACTCAATGTCTCTATCTGGTGGCATGCCTGGCAACTCCTCTGGAAATACATCAGGGAATTCCTTTACCACTGGTACTTCCTCTTGCACAACTCCTGTTAAGCAATTTACTTGAGTCCTCTTTGGCACATGTCGGGATGCATACTTGATCCTCCTCCCTTCTGGGGTGGTAAGCAAAATTGACTTACTAGCACATTCAATATTCCCTTCATACTTTGATAACCAATCCATGCCTAATATCACATCCAATCCTTGGGATTCCAATACTATTAGGTATGAGGGAAAAACATAGTTACCAATCCTTAACGACAACCGAATCACACCATCGACTAGCCATATATTCTGCTCCAGGCGAGGTTACTAACATGGGTGACCTAAGGGCTTGGGTTGACAGGTTATACTTATCCACAAATCCCCTAGTGATGTATGAATGCGATGCACCAGTATCAAAAAGAACGAGTGCAGTAAATGACTTAACCAAAAACTTACCTATTACTGCATCAGGCTGAGCTTCAACCTCCTCCATGCTAACGTGGTTCACCTATCCCCTGTTGAAAGGGTTCGGCTTCTTCCCAGAGCTTCCATTGCTATTTCCATTTGGTAATTTAGGACATTCATTGTTATAATGTCCGGTCTTCGAACACTTAAAGCAAGTGACTTGGCTCAGGTCTTTCTTGGCTGGGGTTGATGGGTTGGTGCGGTTCTGGCCGTTGCTTCCTTCATTACCATTACCATTCCTGGGGCCATTGTGATTGTGCGAGCTACCTCCTCCATGGGTATGCTGAAAATGTCCTCCCGGTCTAGGGGTAAAACGTGGCTTCTGCTGAGCTCCTGAATTGTACTTTCCTTGTGCATACTTCCTCTTGCGACTTTCAATTTGCTGCTGCTTCCCTTCAATCATAAGAGCACGATCTACCAACTCCTGGTAGTTGTTGAAGGTTGCTACCATCAACTGCATGCTCAACTCATCATTTAGTCCTTCCAGAAACTTCTCCTGCTTAGCTGCATCCGTAGCAACGTCATCTGGGGCATAACATGCTAATTTACTAAAGTCCTCCACGTACTGGCCAACTGTCCATCCTCCTTGGCGCAAGTTGTGAAACTCACGCTTCTTCATGGCCATAGCTCCTACTGAAACATGGGCAGTGCGAAAAGCCTGCTGAAACTGGTCCCATGTGACAGTGTCAACAGGGAAAGTGGCTGTGAAATTCTCCCACCATGATGTTGCGGGTCCTTCAAGCTGATGTGCGCCAAACTTCACCTTCTCCGCATCCGTGCATCCTGCTGTGGTCAATTCTCTAGCTGTCTTGCGGAGCCAATCATCTGCTACTATTGGCTTGGTGCTACTGGAAAACACCGGCGGGTTCAGCCTAAGAAAACGGATCATAATTTGGAAACCATTGCGAGGTGTACACTACCCATATGCACATGAGGCAAAATCAAACAATTCACTTCATTCATTCAATCAAACAAGGGCATACAATCGATCTAACTATCGCAAAAGTGCTCGGACTATAATATTTACATGGTGGACTACTACTACTGATGAGGTAGTCTACTAGAAATATTCTTCGGTTGCAGACTCCATGATATCTGCTCCGGCTTCATCAACATAGTCATCATCGCTATCATCTGGATCCGAATCGGTGTCGTCGATGATGATGTAGTCTTCCGGGCGTATCTCCTTGGGTTCTTCGTCTTCATCTACTGGTGTAGGGCCTCCCATAAATATCCCGATCTTCATTGTTAGGTTGGCATTCTTGTCCACTAATACTTCAATTTCTTCTTCATAATCTTCACATGTAGCCTTGAGTTCTTCCTCCAGTTCCTTGATTCTTGTCCTTGCCTTCTTCAGGTCTATCATGTCGGCGCACATCTGGTTCTCCTGACGTCGTATGTGCTGGTTTAACTCCTGGATAAAAGCTGCAATTGATCTATCCTTCCTGGTGCTAATCATCTCCCAGTGCTCATCTCGGCGTCCACAAATCTGGTAGATAGTATCCTTGAGATCATTGCAGTAGACTTCTCCAATGCGTCCTATGGCGATGTGAGCTGCCATGCTCTTTCCTAGACTCCAAGTTGGTGCATCAAAAGAAAACTCTATGGGCTCAGTGACTGGCTTGAACGTCCTTCCTGGAACTTGAACTTGAATCATCCAGCGCTCTTCTTCAGGTAAAGTGGCATTGTAGGTTCCGGTGAAGCTTGGTACTCCTATGTTCAGGTATCTAGTGACTTCCTTCAAGTGACGTCCAAAGGGTGTATCTTCATACGGTTCCGTGAACTTGTTCCTTGCATCCGCCATCCTAAAAGAGTCGAAAAGATGAGGAGTCAGAAGAGAAGAGAGTAGGTAGTGATCTAGGTCTTTAGCTTAGTGGTTGTGTCCTACAGTCAGCATGTGCTCTGATACCATCTCTGTAGCGACCAGACCTCAAACAGTCCAATCTCTGTGCTCCAGTGTCATCCCTGGATCAGTAATGCTGACACCACACAGTACTCGGAGGATTTATAACAGAGTAGCAATCACACACTTATTACATCGAGTGTCTCAATAGAGAACTTATTACAATAAGCATGGCTTAAGGCCATCTAATAACGATAACAGCGGAAGGCTTGGAAAATAAGCGAGTCCATCAACTCCAACGACATCACTGAGTATAGAACCACGACCTAAAAACTCTTTAATCGTCATGTGAAAAGTCTGCAACATTAACGTTGCAGCCCGAAAACGGGTCAGCACATGGAATATGCTGGCAATGTAACACATAGAGAGTAATGGAATGGAACAGCTATTCTATATGCATATTTGGCTGGTGAAGAGCTCTATGGTTACCGTTTTTGCGAAAAGCCAATTTTTCCCTACTGCAAAGGAATAAATTTATTTAACTATCATGGTGGTTGTTAAACATTGAGAATGGTTGACAGCATTTTCAATCCCAATTAAACATCATTAAACAAAACCCAACCAAATTAAATTAGGGTAACATGTTGAGATTCACATGATAATCCAGGTACTAGATACTCAAGATGTCCATAACCGGGGACACGACTAACCATGATTAGTTTATACACTCTGCAGAGGTTTGCGCACTTTTCCCCACAAGACTCGATCGCCTCCGTTTGGTTTCTCGCACTACATGGTGTTTGAGAAGACGGATGACCGAGACATAGTCTTTCAGAAGCGCTAGCACCTTACGATCGGGTAGACCGTACCACCTACATCCCCTACATCTGCTAGTCTACCACTGTAAGAGTTTGCACGACTTAGTCAACTATGCTAGAGCCCATAATAGCTTGTGGCTGCACACAGAAGTTTCTAGCATGAAAAATCTCATGATCCCTTTGAGCCTGGGTGGCGGTCCAAAAGAAAACAGGCAAATCCTGGATTACCCAGGTGCCTCAATCCACCCAGATGTGTGTTTAAGTTGCCACCTTAGATAAACCATTAATTAACAAACTCACATCTGTCATGGATATCACTCACCCAATCCACGTCTACTAGCATATCATAGCAATAATAAGCAAACGTAGAAGTAACTCCCAAAGGTTTGATAATAAACAGGTAATAGGTACTACCTCAACTACTTCCCATCCCACAATTTAATTAGATCCTAATCATGCAATGTTTGAGGATTTGATCTAATGCAGTAAAACTTGGTAGTAGGAAAGGTATGATCAAGTGTTACTTGCCTTGCTGATGATCCGCGAAACCTAGAGATTCGAAGTAACAGGCGGCGCACTCCGGGTATTCTATCGCAGACAAACAACAAGCATACAATAAGTACTCATATAATGCACAGGTAAAACTCAAGTAAGGGATCTAACCAGAAAGTTCAACTTAAGAACTCCGGTTTGCAAAAGGAATCAAATCGAACGAAGCAACGAAAGTCAAACGGCGAAAGAAAACAACTTCATTCTACTAATCTGTTACAGTGGAAAAAACTTGTTTAAGTTGGTTAGAAGGATAGAGGGTTTCGAGACGAAACTCCAGGCGCTTGACTCGCCTGATTCCGATAAACGAGCGAAAAGTTATACTAAAATGAAAATCGGATCAGAAATCGCGATCAGAAAATAATCGTGGAAAAATCCGAGAAAAAGAAAAACGACGAACGGATTAACGAACAAACATTCGTTAACCGGATCTAAACGATGAATACGTTCGTTAAAACGAACGAGCGAGCGAACGCTCGCTATTTAACCTAAACCGAAAAAAACCGATCTAAATAAAAATACGGAACTAAAAAAAACCGACGAAAAACCAACGGAAAAACCGAACGGTTTTTCGAGAAAAACGGCGGTGCGGAAATCGAGGCACCTTGGCGGCGGGTCGGCAGCGGCGGGGTCCGGCGAGGCGGCGGCGGGGTCCGGCGAGGCGTCGGTGCGGCGGGCGGCGAGGGCGGCGGCGGCGCGGGGCTCGAGGGCGGGCGGGGCTGGCGGCTAGGGTTTGGCCCGGGGCTGGGCTGCGGCTTATAAAGCCTGCCGGGCCAGGAGTCTTAGTCGGACACGGCCCGGTTAGGTCGGTGCGTGTTTTTTTAAATAATTACGCGCAGAAGAAAAATAAAAAGAAATAGTAAACGGACTCCAAAAATCCCGAAGTATATTTTCCCGGGCTTCTAAAATCAAGCCGCACAAGGTGAACATTTATTTGGGGCCTAAATGCAATTTTGAAAAACGCACATTTTTCCTAAATTCAAATAAAATACCGGAAAACTCTGAAATAAAATCTTACTTGATTTTATTATTAAATCCTCAATATTTCTTTATTTTGGGAAATTCATTTTATTCCCTCTCTCATATTTTTGTAATAGAAATAATTGATGATAAATAATTAAAATCAAATGATCCTATTCTCAATTTTTGAGAAAACTCAAATATGAAAATAACGAAATCCCCAACTCTCTCCGTGGGTCCTTGAGTTGCGTAGAATTTCTAGGATCAAAACCAAAAGCAAATAAAATATGATATGCAATGATGATCTAATGTATAACATTCCAAATTGAAAATTTGGGATGTTACACTCGTGTAAGGTAAGGTCGATGTTCGGCTCGATCGCTGCCGAGGGTAAGGCCTCCGTGGCGGGGTCCATCCACCCGTCCATGGACGACGCATCTGGCTCCGAATTGAGGGTCGGAGCGGCTGCTAGTGCGATCTCCTGAACACTATCTGATGGTAGAGCTAAATCGTACTCATCGTGACCGCGTGATGCACAAGGCAAAGGCTCGAATCCGTCGAAGATCAAGTCTCCGCGGATATCGGCCGTGTAGTTTAAGCTTCCAAACCTGACCTAATGGCCAGGGGTGTAGCTTTCAATCTGCTCCAGATGGCCAAGCGAATTGGCCCGCAGTTCAAAGCCGCCGAATACAAAAATCTGTCCAGTGAGAAAAGTCTCACACGGGACTGCATCGCTATCGATGATCGTAGGAGCCATCAAGTCTAACGGCGACGACACAGAGGAACTCTCAATGAAAGCACCAATGTCGGTGTCAAAACCGGCGGATCTCGGGTAGGGGGTCCCGAACTGTGCGTCTAAGGCGGATGGTAACATGAGGCAGGGAACACGATGTTTTACCCAGGTTCGGGCCCTCTTGATGGAGGTAAAACCCTACATCCTGCTTGATTAATATTGATGATATGGGTAGTAGAAGAGTAGATCTACCACGAGATCAGTGAGGCTAAACCCTAGAAGCTAGCCTATGGTATGATTGTATGTTGTCCTACGGACTAGAACCCTCCAGTTTATATAGACACCGGAGAGGGTTAGGGTTACACAAGGTCGGTTACAAAGGAGGAGATATCCATATCCGTATTGCCTAGCTTGCCTTCCACGCCAAGTAGAGTCCCATCCGGACACAAGACGAAGTCTTCAATCTTGTATCTTCATAGTCCAATAGTCCGGCCAAAGGATATAGTCCGGCTGTCCGGAGACCCCCTAATCCAGGACTCCCTCAATCCCCAAGCTTGAACTCTTGCCTCTCCTTATTATTCTCATATCGATAACTCCTCAATCTTCAAACACTTCATCCACACAAAACTTAACAAAAAAAACTTGTGAGATCCGTTAGTATAATAAAGCAAATCACTACCTTTAGGTATTGTTGTAAACTCATTACAATTTCATATTAGCAATATATCTACTGTATTCCAACTTCACCATGGTTCATAACCCCCGATACAACCCATAGATTCATCAAAATAAGTGAACAACACGTAGAAAACAGAATTTGTCAACAACAGGACAGTCTGTAGCAATCTGGAACTTTCGTATACTTTTCTAACTTCAAAAATTCTACACAATTAGGACAATCTAAATAATTTGCATAGCAGTACTATGTAAATTATCATGCTCCAGTAAAAAAAGAAAATTAAAATACTACAACAAAAGTTTCTGTTTTTCTGCTGCACACACCAAACAAGCAATATAAACATTCTAAAGCCAAAGCTTGGCACATTATTTTTATAATACAATGAATATATACAAGGGGATACTTATTTTTGAGAAACTTCCATGAAAAATTCTACATTGTTTCCATGAGCATGAACACAAGTGTTCAAGGTCGACCCTCACTTCTCCAATGCATAACCTTCCAATCACTTCTCTTTTCGAAAATTTTTGTAGGCATAAGAGGCAAGTAATTTTTTTGTATTTTTTTGTATTTTTGTTTGTTTCACCCACAACTGAACAAAAACAAAAGGGAAAACAAAATCTACTTAGTGAAGAAATCAAACAAGCACACACGAGAATATCAACCCCACGCTATTGCTCCCCTGCAACGACGCCAAAAAGAGCTTGATAATCCCCAAGTGCAAGGAATCATCATAGCAATTTCCAAAAGGTGGAAGTGATAAGTATGGAGTGTCAAACCCACAAGGAGCTAAAGGTAAGATCAATATTCTCTCAAGTCCTATCTGCCACTGATACGATTCTACGTACACCGAACGTTTGCTTCCATCTAGAAACAAGAAGTAAAACTACGTTGTGGGTATGAAGAGGATAACTTTGCATGATACCGCGGAACTAAAATATAAAAATAGGTGATGTTAACATAATGTTAGAATATATTATAAATAGCGAGTATGGAATGATGATGGATCGGTGTGCGGAATTATCCTAGGCAATTGTTAACAAGATCGGTGGTCGTCATTGCAATTTTATATGAGGGAGAGGCATAAGCTAACATACTTTCTCTTGGATCATATGCACTTATGATTGGAACTCTAGCAAGCATCCACAAATACTAAAGATCATTAAGGTAAAACCCAACCATAGCATTAAAGTATCAAGTGTAACGCCCCGGACACACCCGCCGGTGGTCGTTACTCCTGGCGGGATCTAGACTGGCCCCACATATCATTACTAGTCTTTTCTGCGCACTTTGTCCTCACTCGTGCGCACCCGGGAGCAACTTCCCGGTCGGTCACCCATCCTGACACTACTCCAAGCTGAGCATGCTTAACTTTGGAGTTCTGTCCGAATGGGCTCCCGGAAAAGAAGGAATTCCTAATTGATATGAGTAGTCTATCATCCCTAATAAGCCAGGCTATCACATACACCCCCACTCAGAGGAACCGACGTCCTCGTCGGGCCACAGGAACGTTCCCTCTTGGCACAAACGTCTGTGCTTCCAGTCCGGTACATGTGCCATGCCGGGTGCCACGACGGGTCACAAACGTCATGAACAACATGACCACACACCTGTCCGCAACCATCTATGTAACCGCGAGGGTCAGCTCTGATACCAACTTGTAACGCTCCGGACACACCCGCCGGTGGTCGTTACTCCTGGTGGGATCTAGACTGGCCCCACAGATCAATACTAGTCTTTTCTGCGCACTTTGTCCTCACTCGTGCGCACCCAGGAGCAACTTCCCAGTCGGTCACCCATCCTGACACTACTCCAAGCTGAGCATGCTTAACTTTGGAGTTCTGTCCGAATGGGCTCCCGGAAAAGAAGGAATTCCTTATTGATATGAGTAGTCTATCATCCCTAATAAGCCAGGCTATCACATCAAGTCCCCTTTATCCCATACGCAACAAACCCCTTACTCAGGTTTATGCTTCTGTCACTCAAGCAACCCACTATAAGCGAATAATGAACATATTGCAACACCCTACAACGGGAATCCTTCACGTGTGCGCGACACGGAAGGCACCATAGGAAAACACCAAAAAGCATACAACTCAAACCAATCTAGATCATCAATCAACCCAAAAGACGAAGGGAATCTACTCAAAACATCATAGGATGGCAACACATCATTGGATCATAATATGTGGCATAAAGCACCATGTTCAAGTAGGGGATTACAACGGTGTGCTGGAGAGTGGACCGTGTAAAAGAGATGTGGATGGTGATGAAGATGGTGATGTTGATGAAGACGATCACCGCGGCGATGGTTCCCCCGGTGGCCCTCTGGCGTCACCGAGAGAGAGGGGGAGAGGGTCTCCCCCTTGTGCTTCCTCGTCCATGGACTCCCCCCTAGATGGGGAGAGGTTATCCCTCAGGTCCTTGCCCCCCATGGTGTTGATGGCCCCCTCTGGGATCCTCCTCCATGGCCTCCGGTGATGATGGCCCCCTCCGACAGGGTGCCAGAGAGGGCCTAGATTAATTTCTCATGGCTATAGAGGCTTGCGGCGGCGGAACTCCGGATCTAGGTTTATTTCTGAGGTTTTTGGGATTTATAGGAGGTGTTGGCATCGGGGACAAGTCAAGGGGGCCAACAAGGTGATGATAAGGTAGGGGGCGCCCTAGGGGGGTGGGTGAACAAAATATGCCCTAGAGGCAATAATAAAGTTGCTATTTTATATTTCCTTATATCATGATAAATGTTTATTATTCATGCTAGAATTGTATTAACCGGAAACTTGACACATGTGTGGATACATAGACAAAACACCGTGTCCCTAGTGAGCCTCTACTAGACTAGCTCGTTAATCAAATATGGTTAAGTTTCTTAACCATGGACATGTGTTGTCATTTGATGAACGAGATAACATTATTAGGAGAATGGTGTGATGGACAAGACCCATCCGTTAGCTTAGCATATTGATCGTTCAATTTTATTGCTATTGCTTTCTTCATGTCAAATACATATTCCTTTGACTATGAGATTATGCTACTCTCGGATACCGGAGGAATACCTTGTGTGCTATCAAATGTCACAACGTCACTGGGTGATTATAAAGATGCTCTACATGTATCTCCGAAGGTGTTTGTTGGCTTGGCATAGATCAAGATTAGGATTTGTCACTCCGAGTATCAGAGAGGTATCTCCGGGCTCTCTCGGTAATGCACATCATAAGAAGCGTTGCAAGCGAAGTGATTAATGAGTTAGTTGTGGGATAATGTATTACGGAACGAGTAAAGAGACTTGCCGGTAATGAGATTGAACTAGGCATGAAGATACCGACGACCGAATCTCGGGCAAGTAACATACTGATGGACAAAGGGAATAACAAATTGATACGTCTCCAACGTATCTATAATTTTTATTGTTCCATGCTATTATATTACCTATTTTGGATGTTAATGGGCTTTATTTTACACTTTTATACTATTTTTGGGACTAACCTATTAACCCAAGGCCCAGTGCAAATTGCTGTTTTTTGCCTATTTCAGTGTTTCGCAGAAAAGGAATATCAAACGGAGTCCAAACGGAAAGAAACCTTCGGGAGCATGATTTTTGGAACAAACGTGATCCAGAGGACTTGGAGTGGACGTCAAGAAATGAATGAGGCGTCCACGAGGCAGGGGGCGCGCCTACCCCCCTGGGCGCGCCCTCCCCCTCGTGGGCCCCTCGTGGCTCAGCCGACCTACTTCTTCCTCCTAAATATGTTCACATACCCCGAAAACATCCAGGAGCACCACAAAACCCTATTTCCACCGCCGCAACCTTCTGTACCCAAGATATCCCATCTTGGGGCCTTTTCCGGAGCTCCGCCAAAGGGGGCATTGATCACGGAGGGCCTCTACATCAACTCCATGGCCCCTCCAATGATGTGTGAGTAGTTTACTTCAGACCTTCGGGTCCATAGTTATTAGCTAGATGGCTTCTTCTCTCTCTTTGGATTTCAATACAAAGTTCTCCTCGATCTTCTTGGAGATCTATTCGATGTAACTCTTTTTGCGGTGTGTTTGTCAGGATCCGATGAATTGTGGGTTTATGATCAAGACTATCTATGTACAATATTTGATTCTTCTCTGAAATCTTTTATGCATGATTGGTTATCTTTGCAAGTCTCTTTGAATTATCAGTTTGGTTTGGCCTACTAGATTGATCTTTCTTGCAATGGGAGAAGTGCTTAGCTTTGGGTTCAATCTTGCGGTGCTCGATCCCAGTGAAAGAAAGGGAAACGACATGTATTGTGTTGTTGCCATCGAGGATAAAAAGATAGGGTTTATATCATATTACTTGAGTTTATCCCTCTACATCATGTCATCTTACCTAAGGCGTTACTCTGTTCTTATGAAATTAATACTCTAGATGCATGCTGGATAGCGGTCGATGTGTGGAGTAATAGTCGTAGATGCAGGCAGGAGTCAGTCTACTTGTCACGGACGTGATGCCTATATACATGATCATGCCTAGATATTCTTATAACTACTCGCTTTTCTATCAATTGCTCGACAATAATTCGTTCACCCACTGTAATACTTATGCTATCTTGAGAGAAGCCACTAGTGAAACCTATGGCCCCCGGGTCTATTTTCCATCATATAAGTTTCCAATCTATTTTACTTTGCAATCTTTACTTTCAATCTATATCATAAAAATACCAAAAATATTTATCTTATCATTATTATCTCTATCAGATCTCACTCTCGTAAGTGACCGTGAAGGGATTGACAACCCCTTTATCGCGTTGGTTGCGAGTTTCTTATTTGTTTGTGTAGGTACGAGGGACTTGCGTGTGGCCTCCTACTGGATTGATACCTTGGTTCTCAAAAACTGAGGGAAATACTTACGCTACTTTGCTGCACCACCCTTTCCTCTTCAAGGGAAAACCAACGCAGTGCTCAAGAGGTAGCAAGAAGGATTTCTAGCGTCATTGCCAGGGAGTCTACGCACAAGTCAAGACATACCAAGTACCCATCACAAACTCTTATCCCTCGCATTACATTATTTGCCATTTGCCTCTCGTTTTCATCTCCCCCACTTCACGCTTGCCGTTTTATTCACCCTCTTTTTCCGTTCCCCTTCTCTTTCCTAGTTTGCTTGTCTCTTGTTTGCTTGTGTGTTGGATTGTTTGCCGCGATGGCTTTACCTAAAGGTTTTGATCCTCACCTTAAAAGGTTGGAAGAAATTGAAAACAACGTTAGAAGTTTTATGTCCTTGCAGTTTGAGCATAATAATTTCTTTAGAAATGAGCTTAAAGAACAAAAAAGTTTTATGGGATACATGAATAAAGAGCTCGATGATATGTCTAAAGAATTTTATGGTCTGAAATCTTAGTTCGCTCATCTTGAGAACTTAATAGCCCAAATTTCGGATAAGCAGGCCACCTTAGTTAATAAGATGGCCGCCAAACCGGAAGAATTTGATGATAATAAAGATGAAGATCTAAAAGTGATTGATGTGTCTCCTATTAAATCTTTGTTTTGTAATATGAATCTTGATAATGATGGGACTGGAGATGAGTCAACTTTAGTTAGAAGGCGTCCCAATGATTCAGTGTTTAGATCTTGATGCAAAAATTGATAAAAGTGGGATTTGAGAGGTCAAAACTTTAATTAGCAATGAACCCACTATCTTGTATTTCAAGGAATTTAATTATGATGATTATTCTTTAATAGATTGTATTTCCTTGTTGCAATCCGTGCTAAATTCTCCGCATGCTTATAGTCAAAATAAAGCTTTTACTAAACATATCGTTGATGATTTAATGCAATCTTATGAAGAAATGCTTGAATTGGAAGTTTCTATCCCTAGAAAACTTCATGATGAGTGGGAACCTAGTATTAAAATTAAGATTAAAGATCATGAATGCTTTGCTTTATGTGATTTGGGTGCTAGTGTTTCCACGATTCCTAAAACTTTGTGTGATTTGCTAGGTTTCCGTGAATTTGATGATTGTTCTTTAAACTTGCATCTTGCGGATTACACTATTAAGAAACCTATGGGAAGAATTAATGATGTTATTATTGTTGCAAATAGGAATTATGTGCCCATAGATTTCATTGTCCTTGATATAGATTGCAATCCTACATGTCCTATTATTCTTGGTAGACCTTTCCTTAGAACGATTGGTGCGATTATTGATATGAAGGAAGGGAATATTAGATTCCAATTTCCGTTAAGGAAGAGCATGGAACACTTTCCTATAAATAAAATTAAATTACCTTATGAATCTATTATGAGAGCCACTTATGGATTGCATACCAAAGATGATAATACCTAGATATATCCTTGCTTTTATGCCTAGCTAGGGGCGTTAAACGATAGCGCTTGTTGGGAGGCAACCCAATTTTATTTTTGTTTCTTGCTTTTTGATTCCGTTTAGTAATAAATAATTCATATAGCCTCTGTTTAGATGTGGTTTTATGCTTTTAGTTAGTGTTTGTGCCAAGTAGAACCTTTGGGAAGAGTTGGGGAAAGTCTTTGCGATCTTGCTGTAAAAACAGAAACTTTAGCGCTCACGAGATTTGCTGCCATTTTTTACTGGAGAGTGCTATTTAGTTAATTATTTTTGCAGATCATTAATAGATAAATTACTCATGTCTAGAAATTTATTTTAGAATTTTTGGGGTTCCATAAGTATTCGAAACCTACAGATTACTACAGACTATTCTGTTTTTGATAGACTCTGTTTTTCGTGTGTTGTTTGCTTATTTTGATGAATCTATGGCTAGTAATAGAGTTTATGAACCATATAAAGTTTGAATACAGTATGTTAAACACCAATATAAATAAATAATGAGTTCATTACAGTACCTTGAAGTGGTGGTTTGTTTTCTTTTACTAACGGAGCTCACGAGATTTTCTTTTAAGTTTTGTGTTGTGAAGTTTTCATGTTTTGGGTGAAGATTTGATGGATTATGGAACAAGGAGTGGCAAGAGCCTAAGCTTGGGGATGCCCAAGGCACCCCAAGGTAAAATCCAAGGACAACCAAAAGCCTAAGCTTGGGGATGCCCCGGAAGGCATACCCTCTTTCGTCTTCGTCCATCGGTAACTTTACTTGGAGCTATATTTTTATTTGCCACATGATATGTGTTTTGCTTGGAGCGTCTTGTATGATTTGAGTCTTTGCTTTTTAGTTACCACAATCATCCTTGCTGTACACACCTTTTGGGAGAGACACACATGAATTGGAATTTATTAGAATACTCTATGTGCTTCACTTATATCTTTTGAGTTGGATAATTTTTGCTCTAGTGCTTCGCTTATATCTTTTAGAGCACGGCGGTGGTTCTATTTTATAGAAATAATTGATCTCTCATGCTTCACTTATATCATTTTGAGAGTCCTTTAGAACAGCATGGTAATTTACTTTGGTTATAAATTTTAAATGCTAAGAGAAGTTGGATGCTTGATAGTTGTTTTGAGATATAAAGGTGGTAATATTAGAGGTGTGCTAGTTGAGTAATTGTGAAATTGATGAATACTTGTGTTGAAGTTGGCAAGTCCCGTCGCATGCACGTATGGTAAACGTTGTGTGAAAAATTTGAAGCATGGGGTGTTCTTTGATTGCTTTCCTTATGAGTGGCGGTCGGGGACGAGCGATGGTCTTTTCCTACCAATCTATCCCCCTAGGAGCATGCGCGTAGTGCTTGGTTTTGATGACTTGTAGATTTTTGCAATAAGTATGTGAGTTCTTTATGACTAATGTTGAGTCCATGGATTATACGCACTCTCACCCTTCCATCATTGCTAGCCTCTTCGGTACCGTGCATTGCCCTTTCTCACCTTGAGAGTTGGTGCAAACTTCGCCGGTGCATCCAAACCCCGTGATATGATACGCTCTATCACACATAAGCCTCCTTATATCTTCCTCAAAACAGCCACCATACCTACCTATTATGGCATTTCCATAGCCATTCCGAGATATATTGCCATGCAACTTTCCACCGTTCCATTTATTATGACACGCATCATCATTGTCATATTGCTTTGCATGATCATGTAGTTGACATCGTATTTGTGGCAAAGCCACCATGCTTAATTTTTCATACATGTCACTCTTGATTCATCACAATCCCGGTACACCGCAGGAGGCATTCACATAGAGTCATATTTTGTTCTAAGTTTCGAGTTGTAATTCTTGAGTTGTAAGTAAATAAAAGTGTGATGATCATCATTAGAGCATTGTCCCATGTGAGGAAAGGATGATGGAGACTATGATTCCCCCACAAGTCGGGATGAGACTCCGGACGAAAAAAAGAGGCCATAAAAAAAGGCCCAAAAAAAAAGAGAAAAAGAGAGAAGGGACAATGTTACTATCCTTTTTCCACACTTGTGCTTCAATGTAGCACCATGATCTTCATGATAGAGTGTCTCTTATCTTGTCACTTTCATATACCAATGGGAATTTTTCATTATAGAACTTGGCTTGTATATTCCAATGATGGGCTTCCTCAAATGCCCTAGGTCTTCGTGAGCAAGCAAGTTGGATGCACACCCACTTAGTTTCTTTGATGAGCTTTCATATATTTATAGCTCTAGTCCATCCGTTGCATGGCAATCCCTACTCCTTGCATTGACATCAAACGGTGGGCATCTCCATAGCCCATTGATTAGCCGCGTCAATGTGAGATTTTCTCCCTTTTTGTCTTCTCACACAACCTCAATCATCATATTCTATTCCACCCATAGTGCTATGTCCATGGCTCTCACTCATATATTGCGTAAAAGTTGAAAGAGTTTGAAAAGGCTAAGTATGAAACAATTACTTGGCTTGTCATCGGGGTTGTGCATGATGGGAGCATTTTGTGTGACGAAAATGAAGCATGGCCAAACTATATGACTTTTTAGGGATAAGTTTTCTTTGGCTATGGTATTTTAAGACATAATTGCTTGATTAGCATACTTGGAGTATTACTATTTTTATGTCAACAATAAACTTTCATCTTGAATCTTTCGGATCTGAACATTCATACCACAATAGAGAAAAATACATTGAAGAACATGCTAGAAAGCATTCCACATCAAAAATTCTGTTTTTTTATCATTTACCTACTCGAGGACGAGCATGAATTAAGCTTGGGGATGCTTGATACGTCTCCAACGTATCTATAATTTTTGATTGTTCCATGCTATAATATTATCTGTTTTGGATGTTAATGGACTTTATTTTACACTTTTATATTATTTTTGGGACTAACCTATTAACCCAAGGCCCAATGCAAATTGTTTTTTTGCCTATTTCAGTGTTCTGCAAAAAAGGAATATCAAACAGAGTCCAAACGGAATGAAACCTTCGGGGGCGTGATTTTTGGAACAAACGTGATCCAGAGGACTTGGAGTGGATGTCAAGAAACGAACAAGGCGTCCACGAGGCAGGGGTGCGCCTACCACCCCTAGGCGTGCCCTCCCCCTTCGTGGGCCCCTCGTGGCTCAACCGACCTACTTCTTCCTCCTACATATGTTCACATACCCCTGAAAACATCCAGGAGCACCAAGAAACCCTATTTCCACCGTCGCAACCTTCTGTACCTAAGAGATCCCATCTTGGGGCCTTTTCCGGAGCTCCGTCGGAGGGGGCATTGATCACGGAGGGCCTCTACATCAACTCCATGGCCCCTCCGATGATGTGTGAGTAGTTTACTTTAGACCTTCGGGTCCATAGTTATTAGCTAGATGGCTTCTTCTCTCTCTTTGGATTTCAATACAAAGTTCTCCTCGATCTTCTTAGAGATCTATTCGATGCAACTCTTTTTGCGGTTTGTTTGTCGGGATCCGATGAATTGTGGGTTTATGATCAAGTCTATCTATGAACAATATTTGGTTCTTCTCCGAAATCTTTTATGCATGATTGGTTATCTTTGCAAGTCTCTTCGAATTATCAGTTTGGTTTGGCCTACTAGATTGATCTTTCTTGCAATGGGAGAAGTGCTTAGCTTTGGGTTCAATCTTGCGGTGCTCGATCCCAGTGACAGAAAGGGAAACGTCACGTATTGTATTGTTGCCATCGAGGATAAAAAGATGGGGTTTTATATCATATTGCTTGAGTTTATCCCTCTACATCATGTCATCTTACCTAAGGCGTTACTCTGTTCTTATGAACTTAATACTCTAGATGCATGCTGGATAGCGGTCGATGTGTGGAGTAATAGTAGTAGATGCAGGCAGGAGTCGGTCTACTTGTCACGGACGTGATGCCTATATACATGATCATGCCTAGATATTCTCATAACTAGTCACTTTTCTATCAATTGCTCGACAGTAATCCGTTCACCCACCGTAATACTTATGTTATCTTGAGAGAAGACAGTAGTGAAACCTATGGCCCCCGGGTCTATTTTCCATCATATAAGTTTCCATTCTAATTTACTTTGCAATCTTTACTTTCAATCTATATCATAAAAATACCAAAAATATTTATCTTATCATTATTATCTCTATCAGATCTCACTCTCGCAAGTGACCGTGAAGGGATTGACAACCCCTTTATCGCATTGGTTGCGAGGTTCTTATTTGTTTGTGTAGGTACGAGGGACTAGCGTGTGGCCTCCTACTGGATTGATACCTTGGTTCTCAAAAACTAAGGGAAATAATTATGCTACTTTGCTGCATCACCCTTTACTCTTCAAGGGACAACCAACGCAGTGCTCAAGAGGTAGCACGTATGTTGTCATAACAGTTTGACCGATAAAGATCTTCGTAGAATATGTAGGAGCCAATATGAGCATATAGGTTCCTCTATTGGTTATTGACCGGAGAGGTGTCTCAGTCATGTCTACATATATAGTTCTCGAACCCGTAGGGTCTGCACGCTTAACTTTCGATGACGAGTTTATATTATATGAGTTATGTGATTTGGTGACCGAATGTTGTTCAGAGTCCCGGATGAGATCACAGACATGGCGAGGAGTCTCAAAATGGCCGATAGGTAAAGATCGATATATAGGACGATAGTATTCGGACACCGAAGTTTCTAGAGGGTATCAGGTACATATCAGGTTACCGGAAGGGGTTCCGGGCACCCCTGGCAAAGATATGGGCCTTATGGGCCATCAGAGGGACAGACCAGCCAACAAGGGGCTGGTGCGCGCCCATATGGGCCGCACCTGAGGGGAAGAAAAGAGGAGAAGAGAGAAGGAATGGGAGGGATTCGGCCTCCCCCTTCTTTCCCTCCTCCCTCCTCCTTCCTTTCCCTTCCGGGAAACATGGTAAGAGTGGGGGACAAATTGGACAAGGCCCCCATGTAGGATTCCTCCTACTTGGGGCACCCCCTTGGCTGCCCCCTCTCCCTCCCACCTATATATATGAGGGAGGGGAGGAGCCTAGAAGACACACCAACATCTGTTAGCCGTGTGCGGCGCCTCCCTCCATGGATTACACCCTCGGTCATATTCTCGTAGTTCTTAGGCGAAGCCCTGCGTGGATCACATCACCATCACCGTCACCACACCATCGTGCTGACGGAACTCATCTACTTCCTCGACACTTTGCTATATCAAGAGTTCGAGGGACGTCATCGAGCTGAACGTGTGCAGAACTCGGAGGTGCCGTGTGTTCGGTGCTTGATCGGTCAGAACAAGAAGTTCGACTACATCAACCGCGTTTTCAATCACTTCCGCTTTTGGTCTACGAGGGTACATAGACACACTCTGCCCCTCTCGTTGCTATGCATATCCTAGATAGATCTTGCGTGAGCATAGGATTTTTTTTGAAATTGCATGCTACGTTTCCCAACGTTGGCATCCGAGCCAGGTCTATGCATAGATGATATGCACGAGTAGAACACAAAGAGTTGTGGGCGGTTATCATCATACTGCTTACCACCAATGTCTTATTTTGATTCGGCGGTATTGTTGGATGAAGCGGCCCGGACCAACCTTACATGACCACGTTCATGAGACCGGTTCCACCGATAGACATGCAACTAGTTTTGCATAAAGGTGGCTGGCGGGTGTCTGTTTCTCCAACTTTAGTTGAATCGAATTTGACTACAGTCGGTCCTTGTTGAAGGTTAAAACAACAAACTTGATAAATCGCCGTTGTGGTTTTGATGCGTAGGTAAGAACGGTTCTTGCTAGAAGCCCCTAGCAGCCACGTAAAACTTGCAACAACAAAGTAAAGGACGTCTAACTTGTTTTTGCAGGGCATGTTGTGATGTGATATGGTCAAGACATGATGTGATATACATTATTGTATGAGATGACCATGTTCTATAAAAGTTACTAGCAACCGGCAGGAGCCTTATGGTTGTCTCTTTATTGTATGAAATGCAAACGCCATGCAATTGCTTTACTTTATCACTATGCGTTAGAGATAGTTGTAGAAGCAGTAGTTGGCGAGTCGACCACGACGCTACCATGGTGATCAAGGTGTCGAGCCGGTGACGATGGAGATTATGACGATGCTTTGGAGATGGAGATCAAAAGCACAAGATGATGATGGCCATATCATGTCACATATTTTGATTGCATGTGATGTTTATCTTTTATGCATCTTACTTTGCTTAGTATGGCGGTAGCATTATAAGATGATCCCTTAAACTAAAATTTCAAGGTATAAGTGTTCTCCCTGAGTATGCATTGTTGCGACAGTTCGTCGTCTTGAGACGCCATGATCGGGTGTGATAGACTCTACGTTGACATACAACGGGTGCAAGACAGTTTTGCACATGTGGAATACTTAGGTTAAACTTGACGAGCCTGGCATGTACATACATGGCCTCGGAGACCGAAAGGTCGAACATGAATCATATAATAGATATGATCAACACAGAGATGTTCACCATTGATGACTACTCCATCTCACATGAGGATCGGACATGGTTTAGTTGATTTGGATCACATATCATATATATGACTTGAGGGATGTCTATCTAACTGGGAGTTCTTAAGTAATTTGATTAGTTGAACTTAATTTATCATGAACTTAGTCCTGATAGTATTTGCATATCTATGTTGTAGATCAATAGCTCGCGTATAGCTCCCTGTTTTAATTTTGATATGTTCCTAGAGAAAAACTAAGTTGAAAGATGATAGTAGCAATGATGTGGACCAGGTCCGTGATCTAAGGATTATCCTCATTGCTGCACAGAAGAATTATGTCCTTGATGCACTGCTAGGGGACAGACCTATTGCAGGAGAAAATGTAGACGTTATGAACGTTTGACAAGCTCGGTATGATGACTACTCGATAGTTCAGTGTGCCATGCTTTATGGCTTAAAACCGGGACTTCAAAAATGTTTTGAATGACATGGAGCATATGAGATGTTCCAAGAGCTAAAAATGATATTTCAGACTCATGCCCGTGTTAAGAGGTATGAGACCTCCGACAAGTACTTTTCCTACAAGATGGAGGAGAATAGCTCACTAGTGAGCATGTGCTCAGAATGTCTGGGTACTACAATCGCTTGAATCAAGTGGGAGTTAATCTTCCAGATAAGATAGTGATTGATAGAGTTCTCTAGTCACCATCACCAAGTTACTAGAACTTCGTGATGAACAATAATGTTCAAGGGATAATGGAAAAAATTCCCAAGCTCTTCGCAATGCTGAAATCGGTGAAGGTAGAAATCAAGAAAGAGCATAAAGTGTTGATGGTTAACAAGACCACTAGTTTCAAGAAAAAGGGCAAATGAAAAGAAAGGGAACTTCAAGAAGAATGACAAGCAAGTTGCCACTCCCGTGAAGAAGCCCAAAGCTATACCTAAGCCTGAAACTAAGTGCTTCTACTCCAAAGGGAATTGTCACTGGAAGCGGAACTACCCCAAATACTTGGCGGATAAGAAGGATGGCAAAGTGAACAAAGGTATATTTGATATACATGTTATTGATGTGTACTTTACTAGTGTTCATAGTAATCCCAGGGTATTTGATACCGGTTCAGTTGCTAAGACTAGTAACTCAAAACAGGAGTTGCAAAATGAACAGAGACCAGTTAAGGGCGAGGTGACGATGTGTGTTGGAAGTGATTCAAAGGTTGATAAGATCACCATCGCACACTCTCTCTACCTTCGAGATTAGTATTGGACCTAAATACATGTTATTTGGTGTTTGCGTTAAGCATGAATATGATTGGATCATGTTTATTGCGATACGGTTATTCATTTAAGTCAGAGAATAATTGTTGTTCTATTTACATGAATAAAACCTTCTATGGTCATACACCCAATGTAAATGGTTTATTGAATCTTGATCATAGTGATACACATATTCATAATATTGATGCCAAAAGATGCAAAGTTGATAATGATAGTGCAACATATTTGTGGCACTATTGTTTAGGTCATATTGGTGTAAAGCGCATGAAGAGACTCCATGCAGATGGACTTTTGGAATCACTTGATCATGAATCATTTGATACTTGCGAACCATGCCTCATCGGCAAGATGACTAAAACTCTGTTCTCCGGAACAATGGAGCGAGCTAATGATGACTTATTGGAAATAATACATACCGATGTATGCGGTCCGATGTGGAAATATTGATGCAGTCAGATTTGTGAGAGAGATTAATGCGGTCAGATTGCCCCAGCAAAATTACTGGTGTTACAACTACTACCATCAGTGCTGCTGCTATGTGCAAAGCTCCAGGCATGGTTAAATGCGCTACTCCAGTTACTAGAAGTGCATCCAGACGTGGCTAAATTTTGTGTTTTGACTCTTTTTCCAAACCTATTCGAGATCCGACCCTAGTTTGGAAAAATTTCGAGATATGACCCTTTTGCTACCGCCAGGGACCATGGCGGTAGGGTATAACAGTCTACCGCCAAGGACCCTGGCGGTAGGGTTGCATGCCCTACCGCCAAAACCCACCCAAGTATTGAACACAGTGCGTGCTCGTGCCTACCGCCAAGCACCTTGGCGGTAGGGTTGTGTAGGCTACCGCTAACCAGTTTGGCGGTAGAGATGTTTGCTACCGCCAAAGTCCCTAGCGGTAGGCCGTTAGACCCTACCGCCATGGACTCTGGCGGTAGCAAAAGGGTCAGATCTCGAGTTTTTTCAACTTAGGGTCAGATCTCGAATATGTTTCACAAAAGGGACAAAACACGAAATTTTTCCTCCAGATGTAGCATCCATGGTTCATATGATCTGATCATTGCTACAGTCGCCATCCATCGTATTTCTGGTCTACTGCCATTGACACCCTGTCCGTGATAGAACAACTCCAACCTGATGGTCCTGCAGTTTGTTCACATCCGGCGCCGCTGAGCCGTCAGGAGCCCCTCTGTCCGAGTCACTTTCGCTGCAAGCCGCCCTGGCCCTGCTTATAAGTCGCCTTGGCCGACCGTGAGCCAGCGGCCGCCTCCGTCGCTGACCATAATCCACTGCTTCCACCTCGCCCTCACCCGGTCTCACTTCACCTAACCCGCCAGCCTCTGAGTCCGTCGGTTGCCATCAAGTCGCCGCGCCTCCGGCTGCCTTGGGTCGCCGACCGCCGTCTCGTGTTGAGAGCCGCCATAGCTGACCCGCCGGCCCTGATAATTCTTCAGCAAGCCGCCGTTTCGGGCCGCCCTCATTACATCACCACTGCAGCCTTCCTCAGTCGCTTCCGCCTCGAGCGGGCCCTCCGTGTTCCTGTACTATGGGTGTGAGGAGGTTGATTTGGGGAAAAGGCCATGCGGTGGAGTCTGGGCTACTCGTACTGGTTGCAGAAATACCTAATACTTGCTCATGGTCATTTCTTGTTCTCGACCCCTCTTCTGTGCAAAGTTCAGCATACATGGTCATCTAATGTTACCGACAATATGCGCGTTGATGCTGCTGTTGAGCCTCCATATATCCCAGTTAAATCTGGTCTGCGCAAAGATCATCTGTTGTCAATGCATCAGGTGATATCCATCTAAGTTTGTTTTATTAGCACACATTGCTTTTGTCAAAAAACAGTTTATCTTTGCCTTGGTCTGTAATATTGTTTATGCAGGACAATTGTTCATTGCAAGAGCGATGGTCGTGTCATGGATGTACAGCTCGCGCCATGATTGTCATGCGCTAGCATCTGACCATGCCATGATGCTCGATGAATATATGTGCAAATCGCCGTTTTTACGGCCCAATTTACATCAACATAACGTGGTTAACTCGCTCGTCTGCGCGGCTTATCGCGCCTGCGATTGACTCGCCCGTCCGCGCTGGCTTACAACGCTGCGACCGGCTCATCTGTCTGCTCCCGCGACCGACTTGGTCGTGGTTGATTTCAGCTTCACTGTGGTGATCATCAACTCCGCGGTGGATAATTTCCGGTTTAACATATCAGGTGACATCCATCCAGTATGTTTTTATATTTCATACTGCTTTCTTTAAAAAATCAATTACTATGGCTTGCAAATTCTCTAATGCAGGATAGATTGTCTACTGCAAAGGGGACTATTGTATCACTAATCTGTTGAATGACTCATGCCAGCTTATATCACGGTCAAGTATGGAGAGTCTCAAGCCCACTCCTTGAGTAGTCTTAAGACTCGGGGGCTACAATGGCATGACTAAGCCAATTCATGATCCCGGGTCACTAGAGGGAAAATAACCCGGTCCCGGAGGCTACTGCTATATTGGTGAAAATTCAAAGGGCTATCAAGACAATTTCCGGCTTAAACAGTGCCGAGTAATCTGAAGGTTCCGGCTCAAAGAAAGAGTTCCGCTTTATAAGGAAAGATTCCGGTTCAAAATCCGGCTCAAGTAAAATCTGTCTCCCACAAAGCTTTGAAGCTCTCAATATCCGGTTTAAAATTCCTGCTCAAGAAGAATTTATCTCTCACAAGTTCGAATTCTCAGAAAAATTATAGGGACCAAAGAGAGTTGGATGCACAATACAGCTCAAACATAAGTCCCTGACGAGCACAACTCATAAATATGTCACTTGGGGGCTTCCTATTCAAACATAAGTGTATTCACCAAAGAGAACATATCATTACTACCCTCTTGACCAGGTTATCTTGTTCAAACATAGGTGTATTCACCAAAGAGGACATAACCTTTCCGGGTCATTCTACCTGTATACCAGCTGCTTCTTCATCAGGTAATCCTGATTGACCCGCCGAACTCTCAACGATCAATCTTTTACGGTGTATTCACCAAAGATCCTGAGCTTGTTAAGGTTAAAACGCTGGTTTGTCATGTGAGAGCACGGCTTATAGATAGTCAGGATAGTTCCAGGCTCATAAGCCGCCTTCCTTGAAACTTGGATAAATCGGCCTGTATGCGCGATTCTACTCCGACCCCGCGCACTCCTGATAAGTCTATCTTTAAATAAGACCTAAACTTATCTGGGTTTTAATGTCGACTGGGTCATGTGAGAACCGGCTCACGGAAAGTGCGTACCTTCCAGTGGCCATTAGGCTAGTTTCATTTAATCTCCGCGTACTGCTTTTGCAATTCAGCCGCTGACTTCGAATTATGGGGCTGCTATACCCACTAGCAAACCACAAGAATTATTATGGTCTAAACTAAGAGTTGGCTACTATAAACTAAACATGGATGCTTCTCTTTATGAGAATGGAATGGAGGCTGTCGGTGCTATACTTCGCAACCACCGAGGGGAAGCTGTGGCTGGTACTGTGAGCTACCTAAGAACTATTCTTGATGCTGCCTCGGCGGAGGCCATTGCAATGTTGAAAGGGATTGGGATGGTCGAGAGTTTAGGGTGCATGCAGGTCACTATCGAATCTGATTCTTTGGAATTGATCAACGCACGTAATGGTGAAGCTGACATCTCCAGCCCCCTATACTGCAACGTTAGCGGAGTGTTTTGCAAAGGTATCGTTGATTGAAGCAATTTCATGTACACACTGCCCACGAGAAGCGAATAATGTTGCCCATCAATTGGCAAAAAATTCTTATGATCTTAAGTTAGATTTAATTTGGGATGGTGATCCACCCTCGTTCTTGTTGCCCTTTGTACTACATCATGTAACTCTTGCTATGAGCAATAAACTTTGAGGGCTCAAAAAAAAACTAGTCTGCCGCACTTCTTACCGTGGTCTGGGATCACCCCTGTGATGAGGTGCTGTAGCTGACACAGAGAAGTTGGGTAGGGTGCCACGCCGGTGTACCACGCAGGCAGGGTTGACAACGCAGTAGTACAAACTAGAATAGGTGCCACACAGGCAGGGGTTGACGGGAATACACATCACAGGTCGGATGCAACGCAGATCAAATGCACTAAAGTAAATAATGCATCAAGCAATCACAGCTCGACATGCAGTTCAAATGCTGAATGGAACCATAAATCACGCACACCCAAGTCACACTTCCGGTACAAGTGCTCCATCCAAGCGGAGATCATCATCATAAAAACATAAGTAACCGATAGTCTTTCCTCAGCATCACCATCACTCACCAACCGATCTGATGCACCGAGAAACGCGTTAAGCTACTTTGCACCAAGATGACACCAGGACGGGGCGGACCGTTCCATTACTTGAATTCAGCTCTACACCTGGCCTGACCTGCCATAGGGATCAAAGGAGGTTTTGACACAAGAACGTCCTTAGTACTCGTACGTCGTTTCTGCTCCAGTGCTCCCCCCTGGGCTGAACGCGAAGGGGAGAAACACAAGGATGGCTGAGATCTATCAAAAACGATTCGTGAAGAGGGGCACAATTGTCTTTTTATGCCCGCGGAGAGCGCGGGTACAGCCCTGTACAAGCCCACACCGGCCCGATTACTTTTGTACACTGAGGGTATACATGTATTGTACGTGGGCGTATCGTTTTCCCTTGTCACGTGCGGTGGTCGTGGGCGTGGGCGTATCGTTTTCCCTCGTCACGTGCGGCGGTCGTGGGCTAGCCACACGGCCACGCGGCGCACGAAAACTTCCAAAAACGTCACATCCTATAAAGAGGGAGGGGAACCACCACCGGCCGCATCGCCCCCACCATTTCCCCTCAAATCGGCTCACTCCCTCTCTCCTTGCCGCATCGTCTCTCCCTCGTCTCCATCGCCCCGCCACCGCACCTACTCACTCAATCCCACCGCCTCCCTCTCTCCGATGGGTTCTCTTAGGCTTCGATGACGCAAGGTGGTGGCACTACCGCTGCTGCGCACGGAGTTGCGGTCGAGGCCGCGAACACCGCAACATATGCCGTCCAAGAAGTGGCCGCCGTCGGCGGTGCGGGAGATGCTGCACCCGCAGTCATTGGATCGGTCGCTGCGGCGGTGGATCTGGTGGAGTAGGGGGTGGTGGGCTCGGACTCTGTCATGGAATTGTCACGGTAGATGTCCTTAGTGTCAGGACTTAGTCGCGAGGCCAACGCATCTATGTGGTAGCTTGAGAGGGGTTGAGCGGGATGAGAGACGTGATGTTTTACCCAGGTTCGGCCCCTCACGGCGGAGGTAAAAGCCTACATCCTGCTTCATTGATATTGATGATGATGATCACGGTTACAAGAGTGCTCTATTTCGAGAGCTATTGTCTAAACCTAACTTGTCCAACTTGTGGAACTTGTGAATCTTGTCCCTTTTGGGGAGCCCGGCCCCTCCTTATATATGTTGGAGGGGCGGGTTACATGTAGAGTCCTATTAGGATTAGGACTTGTCTATCTCTAATACAAATCGGATACAAGTCCAGGTCTTAACTCCTTGTAAGATAATATTCCTCCTGCCTTCCTCTTAAACCGGCCCACCATTAAACATGAACCGGCCTTCTGGGTCTTGGGCCTTGTCATCTGTCTGTCCCGCACGCCGGATCACCAGTGAGTCATAATGGCCAGGTGGGTTGCTTGTAAACCGCCAGGTCAGGGCGGGTCGCCGGTGACTCGCCAAGTGTCAGCGGGGTCTTCAGATAAACCGCCAAGTCCTGGCCGGGTTAACTTCCAGCCGGTTTACACCGCGGGGTATATCCCCGACATTAGCCCCCAAGTTTAGCTTGGATTTATTCATGGTAAACTTATCTTGCAAAATAAACACAAGAACAAATTTGACAGGTTATGCTCCGGGTTAAGAATTTTTATAAACCGGTACCTGATCATCCTTAAGTCCTTGTTATTTGCTCCTTCTGGGAAATCTGGGTCAACAGACCAGCTTCATAATCAATTTGCCGACATTGGTTTGTCATCGAGAAATATTGTGAAGAATAACTCCTTTGACTCAGCTCCCAAAGCGCCAGTTTAAGAAATATGGGTCTGAAAATACTTATCTGATATTCAGCCGGTTTGAAGATGTAAAACTTGCCGGTTTAATATTACCAAAATAGCCGGTTTATAAATATTGATGGTGCCGGGTCATAATTGTTGTCGACACCGGGTCATGTAATTGATCTTCCTGATTTGCTCAAAACTGATAAAATGAAGATGTTCCTCCTTTATATGCATAATACCTGTAGCCCCCAAGTCTTAAGAGGAGAACATAATGTTAACTTAAGACTTGCTCCAATAAGTGTTTCAACCTTGAAGAAATCCGGTTTGTTCATCTCAATTATATAAACTGAATACTCCATATATGTAGCCCCCAAGTGCCGGGTTGTCATGCTTGCAGCAACCTGGGACTTGTAATTGTTTATAAAAACTTCAATCAGTGTAGCCCCCAAGGGCCGGTTCAGTAAGATAATATTGAGCTGGGACTTTATATATACTTCATTAAAAATACATCATATGATGTAACTCCCATCATGGGGCTTCAACCCACGTCCACAAGGTTAAGAGCGTTGTGCTTTACCAACTGAGGAGTGGACCCTTCAATATAATGGATAAAAACTTGTGTACCTTGAATTGTTGACAGGAGCAATTGGTAGCCCCCAAGGGCCGGCTCATTACAATGTGATGAGTCGGGTCTTCAATAAAGTGAGTAAAAAATGACTTTGCATTAGCCCCCAAGTGTCATGGTGCATGCTTGCAGCGACATGAGACTTGCATATTTGATGAAATCTCAACGTGAATAATGTAGCCCCCAAGTGTTGAGTCGTAAGCCTGCAGCGACTCGGGACTATTCCTTCAATTGTAGAATAAATCATATCCATTGATAATATAATAGCCATTGCGCTAAAGCGACTTTGAAAACCTTAATCATAATACTGGTTACTGATAACCATAATAAAATCCAGCCATGTTGGCTATTTGAAGATTTGAATAATATAATCCAATGATTTATGAGCGCATGATTCCAATGACGCAATCCAAATATATACTGGCGACTTATAGTCAAAAACCAGGCCGGTTTAATAAACACCAGATAATTTATCATCATATAATGGCTACTTATTGTCTTAAAGCCAGGCCGGTTTAACAAACCTGTTTCTGCATACAACAAGTTTAAAGTGTCCTGGTGGTTCACCGCCGGACGGGTCATAATGCCCAACATATAACCCGGGTTTATAACCAAGGCTGCCCTTAAGAATAATCAAATATGAAATAGATCATACCTGTGATATTGAATCACATTGTTGGTTTTACCAACTTTTTGTAGTAAAGGTGATAACCCCAATCTTGAGTACTGATAACTCCTTCCATATTGTGCCGGTTTATGATAAAACTGTACCGGGTTGTGATAAACACCGGTTTAACCATATATAATACTGGCGACTCGTAGTCAAACCAAACTGGGTTGATAGTCTCCAGATTATAACTTGATCGTGTACTGACAACTTGTAGTTGAAAGCCGAGCCGGGTTGATAAACACCGGTTTACTCCATAATAGGATGGTAACAGAAAATCAAACCGGGCAGATAGTCTCCAGATTAAGATTTGACCATGTTCCGTCAATTTGTAATTTGACCGTCGAACCGGTTTAAGAATTTGTCGGTTTAAAAACGCAACAAAAAGAAAGAAATATCTATCAAAGAAAATTGTGAAGCAAAGGCAATGATAAAACCGTTTGCAAAAAGAGGCTTATTTGAGCTGATCAGATGGCGTTACCATGGTCGGACACGACCAAGCTCCCGATAGGTGTAGCTATGGTTCAAGTCAGCCAGGTCCCCAAATGAAACCGTGGCATTTATGCCGATCAAGTGGCATGGCAATGGTTCGGGTTCGACCAAGCCCCCAAGTGATTCTGTGGCCTTAGGCCGATCAAGAGGCATGACTGGTTCAGATGTGACCAAGTCCCCAAGTGATCTGGTGGCTCTCACCCATCAAGAGGCGTGACTATGGTTCAGACGTGACCACAAGTCCCCAAGTGATGTTGTGGCTTTACGCCTATCAAAAGGTGTTGCTATGGTTCGGATACGACCAAGCCCCCAAGTGATCAATAATATGTCAGGCCAGTAAGGTGGGATACCCATGTTTGAACCGCGCATCGTGGCAGCAGGTCCTCTTTGGCAATTTTTAATTTTTTGCAAGAGATAAATCCTTCTTGAACCGGGATTTTGAACCGGATATTGAGAGCTTCAAAGCTTTGTGGGAGACATCTTTCCCTTGAACCGGATTTTAAACCGGAATCTTCATTTTTAGCCGGAAATTTTCTGACAGCCTTTAAACTCGAACTTGCGAGAAGTTAATTCCTTTTTGAACCGGACATTGTTAAACCGGATTTGAGCACTTCAGAGCCTTGTGGGATAAAGATGTCTCTTGAGCCGAACTCTAAACCGGAGTCATTTCTGATAACCTAGAACTTCTTCATCGAGCAGTGATTTTATAACTGTCATATACTTTCTAAACCGGAAATTTTCTGACGGCCTTTAAACTTTCATCAATATAACAGTAGCCTCTGGGACCGGGTTATCCTTCCCTCCATCGTCCTGGGGTTCTTAAATTTGCTAAAACCGGCAAGATTCGCTGAGTCATGTCATCGTAGCCCCCGAGTTTCAAAGGTGACTCGAGGAGTTGGCTTGAGACTCTCCATATTTGACCGTGATATAAACCGGCATAACTTGTATATCATTGGCATTGATAGCACGATGTGAATCCATAGAAGGTTGAGGTGACTGCGGTGGGTTATAAATGATCCCATACGAGCCATCTCAGCAACTCGGCCAATGGTTCCTTCCAACTGGCGATTTGAAGTTTAACCAAAACTGTAGTGGCGGCGACTTGTGCGCCTGCCCATTGAGCCATCCAGTGCAAACGGCAGTTTACGATAATTTGCCTCCAATTTGAAAGAAAAACCGGGCTACCCAAGCTGTGACTTGCTCATACCCAATAAACAGCTCATGCAGACAGGTGCGGCCCAGTGTGTTGATGTAGACCAGGCCGCGAGAGACAGACGGTAAAAATGACCGCAGCATCAGAGGAAACATAGATGAGTCAGCCACGGTGCTGTATGCCAGTGCGGAGAAGCAAGTTATCCTCCTCGTTGTAAGCCGGCGCAGACGCGTGAACCGGCCGCGAGAGCGGACGGGCGAGTCGCCCGTGGTGTTGTAAACCAGTGCGGACGCGCGAATCAATCACAGGCGCAGTCCCAGCTAGTTGATGTAGACCGGGCCGTACGGACGGCAGCTTGTGCACGTCCACTCATCGGGTAATATGTTACGGACTATCGCCGGGCGAAATATTGTCAGCCCGTGCTCCATATCCATGGTATAAACCATATTTGTAGTGAATGACTGTCCTGTATATAAAAATACACAGATCAAAGTAATTGTTCTTTGAAAAAAAATTTGCTAATAAAATATACTTTAGATGGATAGCACCTGATTCGTTTAGACCGATAGTAACCCGCCATGAAGTTGATAATCACTAGGTGAAATTGAAATCAGTCACGGGTGAACCGGTCGCAGTGTGGTAAACCGGTACGGACTGGTGACCCGGCCGTGACGTTTGTAAGCCGGCGCGGACAACAAGTCGGCCGCATGCGCGGACGGATGTAATCCGAATAGTGGGGGCGGCGATTCGCACGTGTATCCGTCGAGCAGCATGGCACGGACGAACGCCAGTGCAAAGTTTATATTGGTGCGTACTCCATATCAGCTATACAACACCTTTGTCTTGAATGACTATCCTGCGTAAAAATATTACGGGACAAAATAATTGTTCTCACAAATTAATATGTACTGTTAAGACAGACTGGATGAATATCACCTGATGTTTGAATGAGAGATCTCGTCATGTCTCCATAAACAGTGAACCATCGTCCTATTTGTCTTGGACAAAAGATGACTTGTGTGTATGTCCGCCGGGATGCAGGCAGCAGTAGCAGGTCATGGTATAGGGGCGAGGTGATGGAGTGACGCGTCGGCCACGACGGAGTCGCCGCAGCGGGGGAGCGGTCGGGTCAACCCAGGCGGGTTTGACCCAATTGTGGTGGCCGTGGATAACCCATGCCCGTCCAGGTCATGGTCCTCCTTTATTTTTTATTAAACTGCAAACGCTTCAGCAGGCGAGGCCGCGGTCTGCTCCACGCGCGGGACTGTAAACTTGGCGACTTTTACCACAGGCGACGAGCCACGGCGACGGCGAGGCCCTTAACGTTGGCAGGCACAAGGACGCGCCACGACGAACCGATTGCAGCAGTGACAAGGACGCACCGGAGCGGGCGGCTCGTGGCCGCGGAAGCAGTTCTGGTGAGTCGAGGTTTGTAGCGCCGGTTTGAGGCAGGTATGAGGCAGACCTGGCGAGGCCGGTGAGGGCATCTCGCGGCATCTTGGTGCCTCCGGCTTGAAGATAAGGCCCCTGGCTGTAGAGGCGGGAGCGGCTTTGCCCAGCCCGCGGAAGTGGCAGCTCGCGGCGGCCGGCTCGGAGGCGGCGAGGCAGCAGTGTCCGAATCCATCTGCCCGTCCCTGTCCTTGTCCTGGTCGTTGACCAATCCATTATTTTATTAGGTTTTTTGCTGGCCGTATATGCGCGTGTAACACTAGTAGTAGCACTACTACTCATCAATAGTAGCTGCAGGCTTTAGGGCTCCTTTGATACAAAGGAAATGCATAGGATTTTTACAGGATTTGGATCCTTAGGATTTTTTCCTGTGATGGTCGTTTGATTTGTAGGATAGAAATCCTTAGGATTTTTTCCATAGGATTCATTTATACTACATTTTGGAGGAAACTTTTCATCCACTCAAACTTCTTTGTAGAATTCCTTTGCTTTTTTTGTGCTATCAAACACTTCTCCAAATCCCATAGGATATAAGAGGACATGATACTGTATTCCTACATTTTTCCTATTCCTGCGTTTTGAGAATCCTAAGAATCAAAGAGGCCCTTAGCAGACTAGTTTACAGATTGGCTTCGGGGCGACCCTTGTGTCAATCCAACTCGGGCACAGATTTAGCTGATTTCTGTGACAGCGCCTAATAAATTTTTCTGTTGATCTTGGTCGGGTCAGCTGCAACCCTAACTCATTGGGATGTGACATCTCATGAGCCGGATAACGCTCATACGTGTAACAGTAGCGCTGCACTCTTTGATGACACGAACGTGAACTCCTGTCTGGCTTAGTGGTGTGCGGTAACAGCAGCAGAAATTGAATTTCGACGGATCGCCAGACGCAGTGCCGCACAACCCACAACCCTAATCCTCTCAATTTCAATCTCATATCTGCTTTTCCGACTGCTTGTCACCTTGCGCAGACGGATCCAGGTAACAGCCATAGCGGAGCATAGATCAACCCTTGTTTGCCATGCACGCTCTCGTTGAAACTTTTTCCGATCTGACCGAGGAACATAGATATTTTTGTGCCGGTTCTTCTTCAGCCGGTCAGTCGTGAGCTTCTCGATCCCTGAGGAAGATCCCTCCAAGAACTCAACACCACCGTGCGCAGGCCCCATGGTGGGCGCCAACCGTCGTGGAATTGTCACGGCAGATGTCCTTAGTGTCAGGACTTAGTCGCGAGGCCAACGCATCTATGTGGTAACTTGAGAGGGGTTGAGCGGGACGAGAGATGCGATGTTTTACCCAGGTTCGGCCCCTCACGGTGGAGGTAAAAGCCTACATCCTGCTTCATTGATATTGATGATGATGATCACGGTTACAAGAGTGCTCTATTTCGAGAGCTATTGTCTAAACCTAACTTGTCCAACTTGTGGAACTTGTGAATCTTGTCCCTTTTGGGGAGCCCTGCCCCTCCTTATATATGTTGGAGGGGCGGGTTACATGTAGAGTCCTATTAGGATTAGGACTAGTCTATCTCTAATACAAACCGGATACAAGTCCAGGTCTTAACTCCTTGTAAGATAATATTCCTCCTGCCTTCCTCTTAAACCGGCCCACCATTAAACGTGAACCGGCCTTTTGGGTCTTGGTCCTTGTCATCTGTCTGTCCCGCACGCCGGATCACCAGTGAGTCATAATGGCTAGGTGGGTTGCTTGTAAACCGCCAGGTCAGGGCGAGTCGCCGGTGACTCGCCAAGTGTCAGCGGGGTCTTTAGATAAACCGCCAAGTCCTGGCTGGGTTAACTTCCGGCCGATTTACACCGTGGGGTATATCCCCAACAGACTCCGTCGTGCCGGACCTGGTGGTGACGGTGTCTGGCGGCGCACTGGATGCAGGTGCGGAGGCGAGCGACAAGCAGGTGGTGGATGTGGTAATGCTTCTCGTTCCCCTCCTCTCATAGTTGTAGTTGATAAGCAGAAGATTTAGTAGATAGGTTTTTTTATTGTAGATCTATGATTGAATGCGGCACCCCCTTCTGCTTTTAGGGGTTTTTTGATTGAATGGGGAACCCCATTTTAGAGTTAGGGTTTTTTGTAGTTGATTCGTGGTTGAATGCTAGAGAGATCATATGGTTTTTTATATTGGAATCTAGATTGCCTCATGTGCTCAGATTTTGTTATGTGATGTATATGTTGTTAGATTTGTTTTGCATATTCCCTCAGTGGGCCACGGCAGGGGCTGAGCCGCCACCCAGTGTATCTATTAAAGTTGATATTGTACAAATGAGGTTAAAATCCTACTTAGTTCATTTGAACTCTATCAATTAATTGTTGAAATGAACATAGTATGTTTAACTAGTGCACAATTTCAAAATAGTTAGGAGCTTCACTTCATTATCCATAAACTCAAATTGTAGTTAGGTTTATTTTTGATCTGTAGGATTCTTGTACTTATAAAGTGAACCATAAGTAGGTTTGGTAGACATGCAACTATGCTAGATGACCAACTCATATTAAATTGTTGTTGCATAACTCCATGCATGAATGTCATATGAATCATCCAGTAGATGTAGTAGTTAGGGTTTTTTAATTAGATGTTTAGTTAGGGTTTTATTGTATTGGATTCATTTATAGCCAGTTATATGTTGGACCTATGATTGAATCATCCAGTAGATGTAGTGGTTATGGTTTTTAAATTAGTTGATTAGTTAAGGTTTATTGTATTATTCATTTATAGACAGTTATATAGATTCTGTGATTGAATGTGTAGTAGATGTACTAGTTAGTGTTTCTTAATTAGATGTTTAGTTAGGTTTCTTCTGTATTGGATTCATATATAGGTAGAGATAAATGTAATTAAATGGTGTGACTGAATGATGCAGTAGAAGTAAGAGTTATGATATTTTAATTAGATGTATGAGTTAGTGTTATTTGTAGTGGATTCATTTATATCCAATGATATATGTAAGTAAATTTTGTGATTCAATGTTCCAGTGGATCTAGGAGTTAGTGTTTTTTAATTAGATGCTGGAGTTAGGGTATTTTAATTAGATGTAGGAGTTAGGCTTCACCATTTCACTTATTCTGACTTATGAGTAATCATTGAGAACTGCTCTGAACTAAATATTTATTAAGATTTACAAATGAAATGAAAACCTGACATGTTTGTGAAGTTATATATAAAGGTCCTATTTGCATTGTCTGTCAAAAACTGCTATATCATGGGTTAATTAGAGAGGAATGATATTCATTAATACCTTCATATGCATGTTCAAAAGCAAAATCTGAAATTGTATGTCCATATGAATGAACTTGTATTTTCATAAGCCAATTGTTTAGTATGTATATAGCTTCATATATAGTGTATGAAATATAGTTAGGAGCTTTCCATCATTATGCAAAATCAACTTGTTTGTAATGACATTTTTTGAACTGCAATTCAATTCCTTGTAAATGACTTGCTTGGTTGACAATATAGCAGAAGGAGGATCTTGTTGGCAAGAAGAGGAAGTGGGACTCATCTGGCTACTACCCTTATGACAGTGATGAGGATGAGCCGTACGAGGTAAGGCCTAGCTGAAATGTTATTTGTGCATTGACTTAGTGTTAGATGTTTATAGTATTTGAATGCATAATGTATTAATGTCAGTCATTAATGTGTGCAGTATCAATCTGGAGATGATGTGGTCTTGGGGAACGTCGAATCCTTTGAAGAGAAGGAGGTGCTGAAGATCAGGGCCCAAAGAGCTACTAGGTACTACAACTGGAGGTCTAACAAGTACCGGTGCCCCTACTGCAGCAGGCCCAAGCCCAGGTCTGGGTTGCTGGAGCATCTGATGGAACATTGTCGGGCTACATCCATCAGCGGTCATGACTACAAGATCAGGTCTCAGCATTCTTCCCTCCACAAGGTCCTGAGAAACCCTGACATGTAGTTGCCCTAGACCCTCGTTGTCGTATGATGTAGGAAGGCTCAGTCCTTTTGGTGAACTTTGTGTGGTATTCTAATGGTGGAAACTTGTAGTGGTAATTTAGTATGAACTTTATCTAAGTGCAGTACTGTGATGTGCGGTCCAAACATATCTAATATGCTAGTGGTATGCATCAGCAAGTGTGCTGTGTGGATGCTGCTATCTATGGCAGTAGTATATATTGCTATCTATATTTGTGTCCCTTAAATTTGCCATTATGGTTCCTTAGATGTATGATTTGCTTGAATTTAGTTGCTGCAATGATCAGACATGCCGCATTAGTGTTGCTTCACTGATTTGGCATGCTGCAAACACTTCCCATGTTGCGGCCATGTGGAACATGCTGTGGCAATGGTGCAATAAATTCCCATGCTGTGGCCATGTGCAACATGCTCTGCCCATAAGCAAATCAGACCAAATGTAAAACTTTGCGTTAAGTAAATTAATGTTTTTTATTGAAGTAAGTGGAAATTATTCGTCGACACATTTGACATCTTTCCTTCATTTGAGTAAGCAAAAATAGCAAATACTCCACCATATATATGATCAAATATTCCAATAACTGAACACATATTGCTTCATTTCATCAAATACTAATAAAAAAGTAGTTAAAGATGGTGTGTGTATGCAAAAAACAATATTTGAATAAAGGTGTAATGATTATTTGTAACATGAAGGAGTTTTTTCATGAAATGCAAGTTGATTATATGTAATATGAAAGATCTCCATTCGTACAATTTATAGTGGCTCCGTGAAGCCGCATGTTTCGAACCGGCATTGGGCAGGGCATAAAAAATTCAGAAAAAAAATCAAAAATTGTGACCCAAATTTTGTTGTACATGGTGACCCACATGTGCCAAACATGGCTATGAAACAAAATTTGGAAAATTAATACTTTACAATGCCCCCTTGAGGTATAGACCGATGGTTTGACCAGTCAGTCTAGAGGGCATTATAAATTAATAAAAAATTCAAAAAAATATAAAGCCTTGGAAAACTAGCTTTGTTTGTGCAAGAGATCATGTCTGCCAAAATAGAGGTGATTTGGAGGTGGTCGAAAAAATCATCGCATTCCGGAGGGGCCATTTAACTTAAGCCAGGTTTTGAACATACATGATTTTTTCCACCACCTCCAAATCACCCAAATTTTGTTGTACATGGTGACCCACACGTGCCAAACATGGCTATGAAAGAAAATTTGGAAAATTAATACTTTACAATGCCCCCTTGAGGTATAGACCGATGGTTTGACCAGTCAGTCTAGAGGGCATTATAAATTAATAAAAAATTCAAAAAAATATAAAACATTGGAAAACTAGCTTTGTTTGTGCAAGAGATCATGTGTGCCAAAATAGAGGTGATTTGGAGGTGGTCGGAAAAATCATCGCATTCTGGAGGGGCCATTTGGTCTAACTTAAGCCAGGTTTTGAACATACATGATTTTTTTCACCACCTCCAAATCACCCAAATTTTGTTGTACATGGTGACCCACATGTGCCAAACATGGCTATGAAAGAAAATTTGGAAAATTAATACTTTACAATGCCCCCTTGAGGTATAGACCGATGGTTTGACCAGTCAGTCTAGAGGGCATTATAAATTAATAAAAAATTCAAAAAAATATAAAACCTTGTAAAACTAGCTTTGTTTGTGTAATAGATCATGTGTGCCAAAATAGAGGTGATTTGGAGGTGGTCGAAAAAATCATCGCATTCCGGAGGGGCCATTTAACTTAAGCCAGGTTTTGAACATACATGATTTTTTCCACCACCTCCAAATCACCCAAATTTTGTTGTAGATGGTGACCCACATGTGCCAAACATGGCTGTGAAAGAAAATTTGGAAAATTAATACTTTACAATGCCCCCTTGAGGTATAGACCGATGGTTTGATCACTCAGTCTAGAGGGCATTATAAATTAATAAAAAATTCAAAAAAATATAAAACCTTTGAAAACTAGCTTTTTTGTGCAAGAGATCATGTGTGCCAAAATAGAGGTGATTTGGAGGTGGTCGAAAAAATCATCGCATTCCGGAGGGGCCATTTGGTCTAACTTAAGCCAGGTTTTGAACATACGTGATTTTTTCCACCACCTCCAAATCACCCAAAATTTTTTGTACATGGTGACCCACATGTGCCAAACATGGCTATGAAAGAAAATTATTTTGGGTATCCTCACATGGTGGAAATGTTTGGTCCAAATATTTTAAATATTTTTTTAAAATTTATATTTAATTTAAAATTTGAAAATTTAATGCTTCAAACTTGTTTGCAAAATTTGACATGTGACATATTTTGTTTCAAACTTGTGTGCAAATCTAGACATTTGACATATGCAAAAAATTGAATACAAATTTAAAAAATTACTTTGGGTATCCTCACATGGTGGAAATGTTTGGTCCAAATATTTTAAATTTTGTAAAATTTATATTTAATTTAAAATTTTAGTTTTATCTTTGATTTTTTTTAAATCACATATATATTTTTCTGTATTACTTGTTCTGACAGTTAGAAAATTCATGAATGTGCGAAAAATTGTTGTGTTATATTCTTTTATGAGGTGATTTGAAGAACAACAAATAATGGTGACAAATGCAAAAAGTGAAATATGACCCAAAAAAAGCTCGCCTACTAGCTGCATACTACACAATTCAACGGCCAGCATACGACTAGCAACCCAATCATTTATTGGGCCAGGATGCAGGCCCGCCAGATTGTGATAATAGGCAGCTAGTAGGCCCCACTGGGCAGGGACGGACGGGGTTAGGCATGTGCTGCCCGCTTTAGAAAGGAACTCGAAAAGGGAAGCTCAGCCCGGTATATAAACCGGTGCGAACTCCCCTCGCTTGGCGAGGTGGGACTAAACTCCCATCACCGCTGGGATGTGCCCGGCGCGACGCTCGCTTGGGCCTACTTCGGGTGGGCCTTCATAGGCCAGCCTCATCCGCGCGCAGATTATTACCACATTTAAAACCGAGCTGCTTCAGTGTGTTATATTTCACTTATTCAATGTGTACGAAAAATTAATGTCTTATATTTCACTTATTCATTTAAATATTTATTTTCTTTTTATCTATACAATAATTTAAAATCTAATATATTTTTTACTCCTTCAGTTATTCTCGCACTATTGAAATTCAAAAAATGCAATATAATATGTTTCATCTTTATTATAATATATCTTTTCTGTTTTCTATTTCAAAAAAGGTATATCAAATATACTTTTTCTTTGTTATTTCTTCTTAGAGTTTTAAAATTGAAGTATATGTTTTGTATTTTATTTCTTATTATAGTTGTAAAAATCAAAATTCCATGAATGTATGTTGTCTTCTATTTCACTTCTTAAATATAATTTTCATTCTATTTTCAAAATTCCATTTGGTTGAGTCCAGAAAAACAACGTCCTTCGGGCTCCCCCTCCGGCAGACCCGAATGATGGTGATTGCACATGTGGTATGTGCTGACCTGCATGAAATGACACCAAACTTTGGCACCATGTGAGGATGCCCAATGTAGGCCCCCATGCAACATGTGAGCCATTCCTGACACCGAACGAACGTTGCATCACGTTCGGGCAGCGTTTCGGGTTCTTTTCGCCAGCAAAATCCTAGTAAATGCATCGAGTGTCGGAAATTGATGAGAATTGGCATGCATGATGTCCATGGTCATCCCATTGTGTGAAAAAAATTTAGGGCCATTTGGTTGAGTCCAGAAAAACAACGTCCTTCGGGCTCCCCCTCCAGCAAACCCGAATGATGGTGATTGCACATGTGCTATGTGCTGGCCTGCATGAAATGACACCAAACTTTGACACCATGTGAGGATGCCCAATGTAGGCCCCCATGCAACATGTGAGCCATTCCTGACACCGAACGAACGTTGCGTCACGTCCGGGCAGCGTTTCGGGTTCTTTTCGCCGGCAAAATCCTAGTAAATGCATTGAGTGTCGGAAATCGATGAGAATTGGCATGCATGATGTCCATGGTCATCCCATTGTGTGAAAAAAATTGGGGCCATTTGGTTGAGTCCCGAAAAACAACGTCCTTCGGGCTCCCCCTCCGGCAGACCCGAATGATGGTGATTGCACATGTGCTATGTGCTGGCCTGCATGAAATGACACCAAACTTTGGCACCATGTGAGGATGCCCAATGTAGGCCCCCATGCAACATGTGAGCCATTCCTGACACCGAACGAACGTTGCGTCACGTCCGGGCAACATTTCGGGTTCTTTTCGCCGGCAAAATCCTAGTAAATGCATCGAGTGTCGGAAATCGATGAGAATTGGCATGCATGATGTCCATGGTCATCCCATTGTGTGAAAAAAATTTGGGGCCATTTGGTTGAGTCCAGAAAAACAACGTCCTTCGGGCTCCCCCTCCGGCAGACCCGAATGATGGTGATTGCACATGTGCTATGTGCTGGCCTGCATGAAATGACACCAAACTTTGGCACCATGTGAGGATGCCCAATGTAGGCCTCCATGCAACATGTGAGCCATTCCTGACACTGAACGAATGTTGCGTCACGTTCGGGCAGCATTTCGGGTTCTTTTCGCCGGCAAAATCCTAGTAAATGCATCGAGTGTCGGAAATCGATGAGAATTAGCATGCATGATGTCCATGGTCATCCCATTGTGTGAAAAAAATTTAGGGCCATTTGGTTGAGTCCAGAAAAACAACGTCCTTCGGGCTCCCCCTCCGGCAGACCCAAATGATGATGATTGCACATGTGCTATGTGCTGGCCTGCATGAAATGACACCAAACTTTGGCACCATGTGAGGATGCCCAATGTAGGCCCCCATGCAACATGTGAGCCATTCCTGACACCGAACGAACGTTGCGTCACGTCCGGGCAGCGTTTCAGGTTCTTTTCGCCGGCAAAATCCTAGTAAATGCATCGAGTGTCTGAAATCGATGAGAATTGGCATGCATGATGTCCATGGTCATCCCATTGTGTGAAAAAAATTTGGGGCCATTTGGTTGACTTGAAATAATTATTTGATATCAAAATTTTGTAATATGAAAAAGAAAAGAAAAAAAGTACATGAAACGAGCCCCTCGTCGCTCAAAGAGAGGAGCACCTGCGATTTGTTACACAATTCCCGGATCGGAATCTACAAAAAAAACTCGAGCGTGGGAAGCCTATCCCTTTAATTTAGGAGCACGTACTGCCCCTCCTCAACCAAGGAAGGCAAAGATCACGGACGTACTTTCCCTGGTGGTTACGACGACCTATGAGATCCTCCTCCTCCTATATAGTCTCGGCATCGTCTTTCATGTCGTCTACGACGGCTCCTACCGCCGAGTCGACAATAGCTGCGTCCCTAGCATCGGCCCAACTCCACCAAGATCGTCGAGAACATCTAGATCGTCAGTGCGTGCTGGCCGTCGTGGACGAACTGCATCCACGTTACAACGCCGACAACTTCCATCTTCATCGACCGATCCAGTATGTTGTCAACCGTACCGCATCCATGATGCATTTCTTTGTGCGTGTGTTAGATTCGATAAGACTAAGATTAATTAGCGCATAATCTTCGCATTACATCTGTTGGAGTAGATGTTTTTTGTTTGTGCGTGTATTAGATTAGATAAGCCTATGACACTAGATTTGTTTGTGTGTGTATTAGATTAGATAGCCCTACGATTGCAAATTAGTTTCTGCATGTTGTTTGTTGTCTTTCACTTGTAGGTTGGATTGATGAATAAACAATAATTTTAAATCAGTGTTAGTTATAGCATAGTCACTTTAAGTTATAGCAATGCCCTAAGACATCCATGTTGCAACTATGAGACGCCCACTAATATTGTATGTGTTGCACGTTTGTTTGATGCATGTTCCAGTATGCATAATTTCGTTTTTTTCTTTTCGATTTACTGTTAATTAGGCACTGTCACCGATTCTTATATCTATTTGTACAGTACCATATGAAAATAAATGATTAGATAAATAATGTTACTTTTGATTATGAAACTAATTGGTTAAATAAGTACTTGTTAAACTGTCATTTTATGTGTTGCACGTGTCTCTGCTGAATGTTTCAGTATGAATAAATTATGTTCTATAGTTTTCTATATAATGTGGGATAGTGTATTCCATTATTATGTTTTATGCAACAATATGTTAGGAAAAAAGTTGATTACATAATTTATGGTACTGTAACCATGTATGTTTCTTTAACAGGATGGATGAACTGAACAGAGAAATTGTTTGCGCCGTTGAAAAATGGTGCAAACTTATTGCCGGTCTATCTTCCGGTCAACAGGCCGCACTTGCCGAAACACCACTCCGCGGCATGCTTTAGATACCTTCGCTGAAGATGCGTACACTACTGATCCGGTACATGGTTGAGATTTTTGATACTAGCAAGGGCAGATTCATTGTACAAGACTTGGTTGGCGAAGTGTCTCTCGGTCCCGTGGATGTTGAGTGCATCTTGGCCTTAGAGAACCACGGACTGTCGGCAGAAGATATTCTCGGTGAGGAAGGTGAGGATGTTAAAGATCGAGTGCCGCCTCAATTCCTGAGCAAGACCACAGGTAACATAGTCATCGATGATCTGATTGTGGACATCACAAAAAATAAATCTGCCGACGACGATTTCCTTCGGAGATTTGTCCTCATGTTGCTTGGAACAGTTCTTGCTCCCATGTCGAGCAAGACTGTACCAAAGCAATATTACGCATTGGTGGAGGATGTGAAGCGTATATCCAAGATTAATTGGAATGCATTCACCCTCCGAGTTCTGCTGGACTGCCTTCGCAACGTGAGGAAAGGCAAACACCTCTGCCAATGGTCGAGAGGGAACTTAGCTCTCCTGCAGGTACACCTTTCAGACTTGTACCATTGCAAAAAAAATCATGATTGGTAATTTACCTGCTGTATAGTACTAACTGTATTTTTTCATATTCATGCAGTACCTGTACTAGGAGAAGGTTCAGCCTCTGGAAGGTGAATGCGCATTCAATCCTAGCTTGTCCATGGAACCTCTAATGAGAAATTGGACTGAAGCTGCAGCCTCAAGGAGAGACAAGTTTGATTATGACCACGGACGTGGCCGTGGTAACATCAAGGTAATTCATTACGTTGGGTACTTCTTAAATCTTTTATATAACATAATTAGTTGTATTAATATTTTTATTGATCACATATACTTGTATTTCACATGCAGATTGAAGACAACATAACCAAGGAGTATAGGGCGCAGGAGCGCGAAGTACCCGAACCAGAAAAGCCAAAAATGAAGCCCGCCGTTGGTGCGGCAAAGAAGTCCAAGTTAGCCTCAAACGCGGACGAGATGATGAACCTCATCATGAAGCGGTGTATGGATTACATACGCAGCCAAATGAAGGAAATACCGGAACAAGTAGCTGAGGTGACACACCCTTAATTCTATGTTTACAACATTTTTGAAGTTGCAAAACCATGCCGACATTAATTAATATTTTTTATGTAATGCATAGATTGTTAGAGAAGTTGAACCAAAATGGTGTGATGTACAAGCCAGCGGCTGCTGCGGCTTCCGGCAACAACGATGCAGACCTAGAAGTGGATTCCTTTGAGAATGGTCCGCCAGAAAAAAAAAAGAATTCGTGTACAAGGATGACTCTGACGGTCTAGAGCCGGCGATTGATTTGACACAGCCTGACGAGCCTGTTGTCAACAAGAACAACGATGATGAGGTAGTATGTTTTCATTTATTTGTCTTCATTTATCTCAATTATGCATCTTCATTTTCGTTAACTGAACCTATCACATTATTTCTTTGTTAACCAGAAAACACCTGCCAAGTTAAATGTTGACAAGAGAACGGAGTGCAGCGCAACACCGGAGAACCCTTGGATTTTAGGTAATTCTCCTCGAGCAGAATCGTCCGACATTGACATTTCTGCAAGTTCTATCGACTGGATGGTGGGTAAGAGCAAGGGGAAAAGTCTGCAGCAACCGCAAAAGAAGACAATGTTATATCCGGAAAGCGCTGACGGACTGTTCCCAAGAAATTCCCCCTTTAAACTTGACAAGCCCAGCAAGCGAAGCGCTCGTGGTACTAAGCCATCCGGCAACACTACCACAACTAGAGGTACCGTTAGTAGCTATCTTAGTGCTTAATTTACTACCATTTCATGTACTCACCGTTCGTGACGTTCGTAATTTATCATGCAGCTCTGTTTAGTAACAATGACTTGGAAGGCTCTGCTAAGGACAATCTCACACCGGAACTCATTGATGCTGCTATTACGTTTGTGGAGGCAGCTGCTCGGTCTGAGAAGAATATTTTTAAAAGAGTTTACTACAATGAACGTGGCACCTCTGTGACTGTGGAGAGTATACGACCGGTACTTGAGCATACATGGCTGGCGGATGACGTAAGATCTATTACCATGTCCTGCTATTTAAGTGCATAATCTAGGTGTCACCTATGAAAAATAAAATGTTCTATTATTTTACGCAGATTATCGATGCTTATCAGACACATTTGGCTCTGCGCGTTGGTCATGATCGGCACCTCTGTCCAGCCTGGAGGTCCAAATACCTTGTTGATCGTGCTAAGGCACGAGACAACCCTAAACCGTCGACATACAACAAGGATAGTGAGTTGAGCAGAGCTGGAGCAGTACGTAGGGTTCTGGACGAGTATACTGTCCGTGATAAGGTACGATATGTTCTTACTAGTTCATTAACACTCATTTCAACAAGCATAATTGCATCTGATTACAAATGTGTTCCACATTTTAGTCGTTTATCCCGTTGAACGTCGGCAATACACACTGGATCACCGTGGTGATGCACAACCGCAAGAAAGAATTCCGAGTTTTTGATTCGCTCTATCCTCTCGAGTTCTCTCTCGACACTGTGAAAGCACTGGTACTCTCCCCAACATTGAGCATTCTTCATATGAAATGTCATATGGTTTCTCACTACTACTTTCTTTCAAATAGCGACTAGCAATAGCAATTGATATGGAAGAGGCAAACCGTATTACACCTGACAAATATCCAGACGTCACTAAGTGGCCTATCTTACCTCAGATCGACATGCCACTACAAGAGGACGGGTGAGTTACGGTTCATCATTTTCTACTTACGAAATACATGTTCGTGTGCACGGTGACTAATGTTTGCATATATATTAGGAACTCTTGTGGCCTTTTTGTGATTGAAGTTATGGAACATTGGGACGGGGATCGATGGACCACCGATTTTACCCAGGTAATTTATCCTCTCTTTTTGTACACTTGTACAATTGTCGTATAATACCAACTTCTATTCATTAAACATTGTTCTAAAAATTGCAGGCCACGGTTAATGCAAGGAGAAGGCGTCTCGTCGCCGAGTTGGTTCTCTCACCTACCAACACGCTCGAATGTGTGAAGAATAAAATCCGCGACATCGCAAAGAAAAGCAAGGCGTGAAGACATCATACTTGATTCAAGATTCTAGTTTTAGTCGTTTGTTTTAAGTCTGGAAGCACGTTTCCCGGCATGGACAACTTTGATTTTCAATCATTCATGTAATAAGCACGATACCATGGATTTTGTGTGGATTTTTGGTCGCTCACACATACTTGTGTATGTGTAATACAATCAGACTATACGTTTCGTACCAATAAATTTTGCTTCCCTTCATTTGTTCTACCTTAATGTTTTTTGCTGCTGTGTTCATTCTTTTCTTCCATGGAAGAGTAATTCATTTCCTTTTTACTTCTGCATATTTTTTTGATTTGATTTGGCATTATTCAACAATAAGAAAAAAATGATAAATTCCTTGTTGTTTGCCTGAGAATCAACCTCGGCTGTCGTACCATCCGGTGTGGGATCCCGCGCTCGAGACAATGACAGATCCGGAACCTACGCGGGCGACCCAGTTGACGAGCGCCAGTTGGCACGGGGCGACGCGCCAGGTCCGGACGCGCCCGACCGCTCGGTGGAGAGAGCCCGCGTGTCGGACGCAGACATGCCACCTGTGGATCCTGCGGTTGGTGGAGTAGGCAGATCCGCCTGGGATCCCATGCGCATGATTGCCGCTGGATCTCTCGGGATCGGCGTCCGCAGGTGGATCTTCCTCGTGTCTTGCGCCAGACTCCCTTGGTGTTATCTGTTGCTTCAAATCACGTTGCACAGTTCTTTTTTGCTACATTTTTGTTAGCCTTTTCCTTTTCTACATCATGAAGATCAGGATCAGTAGCACCATCATTCACATGATCAACTACTCTTTCGCCCCCTTGATCAGTACGATTTAGAGCTCCGGTGGGGGCAAAAGAATTTCAGTGCTTAGCCGAGAACCCGCATTAGGATGCAGGTCAAACAAGAGCAAACTATTTCGAAAGTGATATAATTTATTGGTTAATATAATATACTTAGACCTTACACAAATGAACTGGCCACAATGCAGATAGGACTTGATCATTCAGTTCAACAATAAACCACAAAACATACTTAAAATTCATCACAAATCTCCTTCAGCTTCTTGATCTTATCAACGTACCCATGTTTCTGTTTGAGAAAATCTGCAATAATATACTCCAGTTTTTTCTTCTCTTGCTTCAGCTGGCCCCTCTCTCTCATCACTTGGTCTCTCTCTAGCACCACCCGGTCCCGGTCTTTCTCAGACTTTACCCTCAGGACCTGATGTAGATTGGCACAACCATGGTCTGCCATCTTATTCTTCTCCAGCTCCTCTTTGAGATCGCTAAGTGACAATCTTGCATTGCCCAACTGCGTGAGAGCATCCTCCTTATCGGCCACCAGTTTAGCAAAGTCCATTTTGAAAAATCTCAGCTCTTCCTCCGTCCTCCTCTTTTCTCCAATTAACATGCATTTGTCTTCAGCATTCTTAATATTTTGTCTCAACTTCTCATCATACATGCTCCACAGTTCTCTCAAGCAGAACTTCGTAGCCACTGACCACTCCGGGTCTACCCATTCCACATAGTTACATTTCACTTCTTCCTACAGTATGAAAAAATATGGTCTCAATCAATCATATATGCACAAATGCAATACAATTACATGCAATGCACTAAAAATATGGTCTCAATCATATAAACACAAAATGTAGCATGCAGTGACATACAAAACATAAATACAAGTATATGCTATTAGGCCCCAATTAACTACAAGTATATGCTATTATATGCTAAAACAAATATTAGACCATGAAAAAGACAACATAAATACGGAATTTGTAAATGCACAAATTAATTGAAATTGTATGCAATTTTTGGCAGATCAATGGATTACCGCGAAGTAAGTCGAGCACGAGGTAATGTAAACATATATTTACAGTACGGAACAACATACCTTCTGACCACAGGCAAGAAAACGTCTGCCAGTGTCCAAGGAATCAAAAGCAACTAGCCTGACGCAAGGTTCTCGATGCAGACAATGAGAAGGCAGATCGTGAGCAATGCCACTACATTCATAGCACGGGATAGTCGTAGGAAGCTAAACGAAACAACATAGATAATGCACAAATCAACGCCCTGCGTTAAATACCGGAAATGAAGAACCCTAACCCTAAGCCTAGCACTATCTGGAGATTATATAGTAGGAGCGTACCTGTAGGCTAGTCACGGATTCGCCATCCGAAGAAGAGCTCGACTCGTCGCTCCACGAAACCATGGCGTAACGTGACCGGCGGCAAGACGTGGATCGGTGGTGGCGGCGGCGGCGGTCGCATTGGATAGATAGAACGTGCGTGGAGATCGCAAGGGAAGAACCGCCCCGACCAGGTGGCCAGCGCGGCCCATTTAAACGGGCTGTAATCAAAATAAAAATTGTTAAATGGGCTCGGCAACGGGAGCAGCCGTGTGTCGCGCCGTCTAACGGCATCCATCACCCCCCTCCACGTCATCGCCACAAGCGGCCCGAGTTACACTACAAGCCCTAAAATGGTGGGTTTTTCTTTTCTTTATGAGGTGAAAATGGTGGGTTTTTGGTACGAAGTCTATACTATAGACCAACGTGAGCTGGTATCTTCCATATCTAAATGGTGCTGAACCAAAGGAGTGAAAAAAAATTAATTATTACCACACATAATTACATCTTCTATATCTAAACAACTAGCCACCACTAACCTATTTCTCTTAACGTGCAAGTTTGCCACCTTGTCATTCAACATGTATGGAGAAAGGTCCACTACAACATGCAAACAAAAGATTCCCGCAACAACATATACATGTTATACGTAACCATTTCTCTATGAATATATTGCAAAACATTCCCACAACAACATGCCGGGTATCGTCTAGTTTTCTAATATAATATAATTTGAGTGGACAACACAAAAGATGACATCATTACAATGGCTAAAATGCTATCCATTTTCCATGATTAAATTCCCTAGTGACCGCCTCCTGTTTAGTCCATATATGCTACAAGCACTATCTCAAGGTACTGGCCTCTTGCAATATTATATATCATGTATCATGTATGCAGTAACACATTGTAAACACCTCACTATTAGATCACTGGATTCATCCTAACATAACTCTAGCAACTGTTCTACTCTTCTTCGCCCACCACGCTTCTGCACACGATAACAGGATAAGTTAATGAATGACAAATTAAAAACAATTATAACCTACAATGCGTACAAAAACTTACTTCTTATTTAGTTTGCATTTCTTGCTGCGTTTAGTGTGCCCTAGCAATTTGCATGCACCGCACCTGATTCTGATCTCGTCGTACGAAAGTGGCCTACCATTTTTCGACATAGGGCGGTTCTCATCTACCTTAGTTGCACCTTTCGTTGATACTTTAATAGGATCTTGAACTTCAACTATGTTGCCTTCACCATCGTCTACATATTCAATTGCACAAGTACTAAGATCAGCCGTTTTCTTACTCAAATTTTCCTTTAGCTGATCATACTCATGGCTCTTAGCTATCACGGTCTTCAAACTCTCCTGTAACTGATCCCACAAAGCTGGGTGTTTGCATGCTGCATGCATAGCTTCTGAAGCCAACACACTGACCTGGCTATATTTCATTCTTTCAGCTGCTCCAGTCCATCCAAATCCCAACAGATCACTTGTGCGCCTCGCGGGCAGTCCCAACCTTGCGTCTTTCGTGAACCGCACAAGAACTAAACACTTTGGTATTTCAGATATATTCAAGTACTTCAGTACATGGAATATGTGCTTGCAAGGTAGACCCTTTCGAATCATTCTTCTGCAGCTGCACCTTATAGTTTCTGCGGAATTTACTGGAGTGTACTCCACCCAAAAACGGCTCTTCCGGTTATTCTTCCAGGCCACGATGTACTGCTGTGATCCGTCTCCGAGCTTTATTTCTACAATCTCCATGCCGCCAATTTTCCTAAGATCAGCTTGCAACATATAGAAGTTTGCTGGAGTGAAGACGTGAGAAGCAGCTATCTCAAGTTCCCTCGAGCTAGTAACTGCCACCGGTACACTCTGTGAGGCCGTGCAATCATCTCGTGCCTCATTCTCACGGATACGTACAACGGCGTTCTCATAGTGCAAAATCATATCCACCAGGGTCATTTCACCGTCTAGGTGGAGGTGAAGGCATGAGTTTAGACTTTCACTCCTCTGGTTACTTTTCATGCCAAGCCAAAAACCCTCTGTCAGATAAGCCGCGGCCCACAGTCTCCTCTTCTTATACATCCATCTCAACCATGTTACTGTTTTTCCGACTGCCATCTTTTGGAAAACGCGTGCCATCTCTCCTCAAACGTGGCCGTGGACGTGCTGTAGTACAGAAGAGTTCGGAACTCCTTCAAGGACTTGTGACTGAGGTGAATCTTCATATTTTTTCTATATGCCATGTACATATACGTTGCCACACGTCTGGCAAGACTTGGCGAATTGCCTTGATCATCGCAGCGTCGGCGTCCGTGATAACACTCTTCGGCACCTTTTGACACATGGACCTCAAAAAAGTCTCCAGCAGCCACACATATGTCTCTTCGGTCTCGTCCGAAACTATGGCACAAGCAAAAACAGTGGTCTTCCGGTGATGGTTAAGACCAACAAAGGGTATGAATGGCATACCATGCCGGTTCATCTTGTACGTGCTGTCAAATACAAGCACGTCGCTGAAGTCCTCATAGTCATGATGAGACTAGGAGTCACACCAGAACATCCTATTCATATGTCCTTTCTTGTCTAGCTTGTACTCGAAAAAGAAGCTAGGACCCCTCTGTTTCCTACTGGCCATGATGCCTATGACTGTGGCAGCATCACCTTTTGAAAGCAGCTTCCTCTTCTCCCTGGCACAAAGGTTGTATATTTCACGCCTGGTAAAACCAACACCGCCATACCATACATGTTTGCTGATGAACGAATCCATCATGTCGTGAATTCTAATCCCTGCAGCTCCCATGGACAGTATCTCAGCTCTCTGGTACTCTTTGATTTTTCTGTGGGACCAAAGAAAAGGTACCTCGTCCGGTCCTGCCAAGATATGGCTATGCTTTTCCTCAAAACTATCAACATACCAAACCCCACGCTTTTGGTCAAACTTCACGGTCAGGTGCGCTTCGCAGTGGCAGCGTGTCTCGGGTCTGAGCCTATGGCTGTGTCCTTCCTCGGTTAGCAACCTGCTATCACGTTTTCCTTATCTGGAACAAACAAACCGCCTATAACGCATATGACGTGACTCGGTTTTGGTATACCTGACCCTATTCTTTCTAATGCTGAAACCATTTTCTCTAGCATAGCTGTTGTAGAAATCATACGCAGCCTCATGAGACGTAAAAGTCTTTTGTATTATCTGCATGAACATATCCCTCTTATCATCTGCACTAGCAGTATCTTGGACATTCTTTTTCCCCTCAACTTCTGTCACCTACACAATCATAACATAGCCATGAAAACAGTTTTCTATGGTATAACATTACTTCCATACAACATTCATTACATACATACCTCACTCATGATGACCGACGATTGCGACTCCCCAGAATCAGGTGCAGCTAATGATTCGACATCAAGGCCTGTCTCCGCGTCGGATTCACCGTAATAGTCGTACGCATTATGACATTCGGAAATGAGCTGAAAAATATAACACAAATACATAAGTACTTATAATATAATATTCCAGGATTTATTCAACTTGCATGAATGCCAACAAAAAATTCCACTTCCATACCTGACTAATGTAATCCTCATTCGAGATCTCCGACTTGTTTTCCTCACCATCATCATGCTCATTGTTTTCCTGACCATCATCATGTTCATCCATCTATAAATTTTCAAAATATAATATTGTCGGATGCCACCAAAAAATTACAACATGATAATGCGACTCACATTAAGATCTTCCAATACGTTCCCATTCTCTGACCTATCTCCACGATCTGAATTTTCATCATCTGACCAATCTTCTATCCGGTCTTTCATCACTTCTCCAAACTCCATGTCATACATCATATCAGTTAACTCATCGTCCGCCATTTCCTACAACAATTAATATGTATCATCGCATGTGCAAACATTATCAATGCTGACATATACAACACCTAGCGCACGATCACGGATGTTAAATAAACTACCCCAACCGGAGAGCGCCCCAACTGAGGGCGTTCAGATCATGCACACAACCGACGCCAACGACCTCTGATCAGCCATGGATCCTCCCCCTCTCCACACCGAGCGGCGTTAAGGTACGTCCCACGAATCCAGTACGTGATCACTTTGGATCGCGAGAAGCTGCGCTACCCGTGATAACATGCGCCGCCGGATTCCTAGCCCACGGCACCAGTCGTGATTACTTTGGATCGCCGGATACCTAGTTAAGCCGCCGCATCAAATAACGGATCCGTCGTGCACACAACCGACGGCAACCGACGCTAGGTTAACCCTAGAAAGAAGAAACCCACTTTAGCCCGCGTGATCACTGTGTATATCACGACGAGCATCACTACCAGAACAAGATCTGCGATGGCCTGGACCGCCAGAAAGCTAGGTTACCCGCCCCGCTAGGTTAACCACTACGACGAAAACAGCGGCAGTTCGTTTGATGCTGCCGCGAGCGAGACAAACGTGAGGAAACGAGATGCGGTACCTGCGAGCGCTGGAGGTTGACGACGGTGCCGCGCGCGCTCTCGGACGAGATCGCCGGCGATAAGATCGCCGCCGCCGATATTCCTAAAGAACCTCACCAGAATGATGGAGGAGCTGCGTGAATGATGGTGATTGATGAGCTGCGTGATTGATGGATCGGCCGTCGGCAGGTCCTACCTGGTCGTGGGGTCGTGTCATCCTTTTTTTTCGGGATGTCACCGTATACATACGTATGGGTCATACGGGTTATACGGGGCTTGGATATGGGCTACGGGGCTTGGATATGGGCAGCGGCGGGCCGGAGAAAAAAATAGATGGCGGGGGTCAAGAATACCCCTAGGAAATTGAGTTAGGGGGGTGCACCGGAGCAAGGCTCCTCGTACGTATACTTGTGTTTGGGGCTAGAGCAACGCTATGGTAAACTGACTGAGCATACCTAGGCTAGATAGGAGACTGCTAGCTGCTTCATGTTCCTCCAATTCAACCTATGAATGTCTGCCTGGTGTCCCCCACCAAGTGGTAGTCCCCTGGCGTGGGCTGGTATGGGCGTGCATTAGCGCTCTCAGCCAAGTCGATGCCATTAGACCACTCGCCTTCAAAGACGAGCAATATTAGTCAGACAAATCTGGATTTCGAAACATAATGTACGACGTAGCATTATTATTTGTATTATTCCCACCAGCCTTATTATTGCTACCAGACCTCAAGGATAAACCAAACAACTAAAATTATATACATACATGAGGAGATGGTTGTTCTAACTAATAGTACATTCTTCTCGACTGCAAGCGTATATACTATCGGTTGTAGAGTACAGTGGTAAAGTCTGATCCTCACCCATTCATAACAAGAGGGCCGGGTAATTCCCCTAGTCAAGATAACTAGGAGCACCTCAGCATGAATTATACACAAATAAAAGTAGTTGTACAAGTAAAAGTCGATATTATTGGTACAGTAACCGTGTTCATCATTTTTTGGGACCCAAGACAAATATTAGTTGACACTCTATGGCCTTAAGCACTGCAAGGGAGCAAAACCGATCCTCAAGTAGTCCACGCATCAACTTTTTGAATATATATCAGATGAATGCTGAACAGCTAGAGAAGCCATGCTTGTGCAGAAATATGCAGATGCAGTAGAGTTAGAAAATGGCCGTGTAGAGGCATGAAACAAACACAATATCAATCAGAAAATAGATATAGCATTTTTGAAGCAATTCATCTAACAATTGTGAATACTAGTAAAAGGTAATTTAGGAGGGCAAATGTTGAAAGATGATGGGCAGCAAAGCGTTTACCTGAGGAGGAGAGCGCCCGTGGCAGCTCCCAAGCCCGAACGAAGCGGCTGGCCAGGCGGATGCTCGGAGGCGCAACAAGACCATACACCTGGCACTCCACCACCTTGCGAGCACGCATGTCAACACCAAAGAGGTGCTCCTCGAGGAAGAAGTAGACCACATCGGGGTTCTTGGGGTGAATGAGCGCGACGATGGGGACCTTCTCCGGCAGCCCGGCCGCCTTGTAGCTCTCATCGGCCCAGATCTCTGTAAAGCCCACCTCCTGCTCCAGCGTCCACTCCCTGGAGTCTGGATCGCCCAGCGTCCACACGCTTACCGTGGGAGTGGGAGTGTGCGTGCCGCTGCCACCAACACCAGCACGCTTGCCCATGTACATGTCGACGAAACGCAGCTTGCCGCCGCTCACCCCCACGTAACGGAACTTGTCGGCGACACCCCAACCTTCCCTGCACTCCAGGACCCTTCCCGGCGGGAACGGAACGAAGCCCAGGACCGGCTCGTCGGCGAAGGGGTCGCAGGTGATGACGCCCCATGAGAGGTCCACCCACCAGAGCCTCCCGTGGTGCGAAACCACGCAGATGGGAGCCAGCGGGCGTGGCGGGAGCGGGTAATGGACGGTCTTCTCGATCCACTCCCCAACCTCTGTGGAGAAGCAAAGGAGCGTGGCTTCGTCCAAGCCGATGATGGGCTGGAGCTCCGCGACCATGTAGTGGCCGCCTCCCCTGGGGGAGACGAGAAGGCCGAGGAGGGCCTGGTGCATGATGGTGGCCTCAGGGTAGGGGAGGTGGAACGCCGAGCCGGTGGTGGCGTCGAGCACGAAGTAGCGAGAAGTAGCGAATTTCCAGGAGAGTTCCTGGAGGCCGGGGCGACGGATGACCTCACGGGTCGGGGCGCAGTGCAGGTTGGCCTGGAGGAGGAGAAGGCCGGAGGGGTCGGCGGCGAGGACGAAGGGGAAGTTGCGGGGCGTAGGGGGGTCCGGGAAGACGCGCGGGGGGACGGTGAGGATCGAGACGCGCGGCAGCGCCGCCAGCTCGACGGAGACGTCTCCTGCGTCCGCCAGTGCGGAGACGCGCGGGATGCTGCCTAGGATGACCCACGGCGAGGAGGGCGGCTGCGCGGAGGACGAGGAGGACGGATGCGGCTGCGCCATCGATCTGGGCTCGCAACGAAGCGAAGGAAGGAGAGTGGGAAAGGCGGAGCGTGGTGTGGGTGTGGGGGAGCGTGGTGTGGGATGGGTGGCGTGGTGCAGAAGAAGGCGCAGAGCAGAGCTGAGCGAGCCGGCGGGAAACAGGGGAGTGGCAGCCTTTCAAGTTTGAACGTCTCGTCTCCTCTCTCTCTATCTCCCATGCTATTTCTTGTCGCTTTCTACAGATGCTTTCCACAAGACCATTTTTTTTACTACTTCACTTTGCAAAATGGCATGGTGACAGATTATAGACCTGGAGGGGACGTTCAGTATTTTTTAATTGTTCTACTTTTTTATTAATAATGTATAATTATTTAGAAAATAAAGATAAAATAAGGGATTGCTAGGTGTAAGACGATTGAAGTTCAATCTGGGTCAGTGAATTTGTTTCAGCCGTTGGATGCAAGACGCACGGATCAGATTGCTTCTTCAACCTCCAGCTCACCCCTGTTCTTCTTCTTCCCGCATACGAACATACCACCGGTCAAACCGCCGGCCACCACCACCCGCGGCCGCCGGCGCTCCCGCACAACCTCGCTGCCCGCCCTCCTCTCAACCTCCTCCCACCGTCGTGTTGTCGCCGGCCCCAGCCACCCCTCTAGCCCCGATGATGAAAGCTTATTTCCGGCGAACTTGCACCCCCTCCCCACACCCCTAAGATAGATACTGGGGTAGCCTTCTCCGGCGAGCTCATCGCCCTCCACACCCCTAAGATAGATAATGGGGTGGCCTGCTCTTTCCTTCTCTCCGTTGTTTCTTCCTTCACTGAAAATCGACTGATCCAAATTGTGTTTTCACGTGACTCGCATGCAGCTAAGCTGATAAAATAAAGAAGAAAATATCATCCAATTCCTTTTCTGGGCCACATATGAACACATTATAGTGAACTCAGGGAACAGAGCATGAGTTGCTGGACCTTATGAGGTTTCATGCGCATCATTGTGAACTTGAGCAAATCCTTCATAATATATCCCCATTTATCAAAGTTTAATACTCCATCTTTTAAAATCTTATCATTACATTGGGTCCAAATACACCGAAAACCCGGAATGACAATGTCAAGTCCAATATCCTTGGGCAGATCTAAAAGAACTGGGTGTACTTCATCATAGAAAGAAATTCCTATGTGCTTGCTTCATAGGATCTTAAACCAATATTCTTGCGCAAAAGTACAGTCCCAGAAAAGTGCAACTAACTTTCTACTTGTCCTTCGTTACACATGGCACAACAATAGCTAAGAAGGCAGAAAGATTTCTTATTGAGAAGTTCGTGATGTTTAATCTATCATGGAGGGCCAGCCAAAGAAAACCTTGATGGCTTGATCTGAGCATAACACCACACTTCCATATGCTTTGAATAGAGGGTTTGCCTTCCTCGAACCCCTGAGATATTTATACACCTTTGCAGCGGAATAGATTGGTCCCTAGGGGTAGATACATGAATCATTGTGAGGTGCATCCTGACTAGTCAGTAAAGTGTTTTGAAGTTGTAAGAATTGCTGGTGTGCTTGAATGGGGAGAGGTCTATGAAACAGATTCTCAAGTTGTTCTTGTCTTAGTTGCCGAGGAATTTTGTCCTAATGGTTGAAGGAGTGTAGTTGTAGATAAGTAAGGACCAGCTGATCATTAATCCATTTATCCTCCTGAAATAGGATAGTTCTACCATTGCCAGCCTGGTGACGATGTCCTGGACTAGGGGGTCCCAGCCTAGCTGGTTTATTCCATGGGTCGGACTGCCAACACATAAAAGGAGGTGAGACTTCGGAGACCTCTAGTCTGCCTCAACCGACGACTTGGCGTGCACTTCAAGTATATTTGTTAGATTCGACATGTAATCCCTAGATGGTAACCAACCATGCATAACCCTAGATACCCCCGGTGCCTATATAAACCAAAGGGTTTAGTCCGTAGAGACACGTTCATTCATGATCCTCATCATACCCCTAGGGTTTAGACCACAACTCACGGTCTCGAGGTAGATCAACTATGTACTTTGGTACTTCCATGATATAAGCAAGAGCACGACGTAGGATTTTACCTCCTTAAAGAGGGCCCGAACCTGGGTAAAAGCATCATGTCATGTGTCTATTACCCATCGATTTGATTTCACAGCTTGCCCCCCCCCCTACCCGAGGTCTCTCGCTTTTGACACTGACACTGGTGCTTTCATTGAGAGCTCGGTGTTTGGTCACTAAGAGTCAATGGCTCGTATGCAGATCGATAGCAACATTGGCTGTGGTGACATCTTCGTCCTCGGACAGCTTTTCGTCTTTGGTGGCATTGTGCTGCATGCCTATTTGACTGGCCATCTAGGCTGTGCCGACAACTTCGCTCCAAATCAAGTCCTCATGTTCGGAAGTCTGGAGTACACCGCGGACACCCAAGGTGACCTGGTCCTTTCGGGATGGATCTTGGATCAGTTTGAAGACCCCTCCGGCGGTAGTCTTGGAGCCGGCTTACGATGAGATCCTCGAATCCGCCCTCTCCCCAGAACCAACCCCGAAGATAGATTTGGTGATCGTCATGCCCGGCTTAAACGTTGGGTCCTCAAACATTGGCCTTGAGCCGAGCTCGTCTTCAGAGTTGGCAGCAACGCCAGCGCCATCAACGACCGATGTAGTTGCTACTCCCGTCGACCGGGAATCAGCCCAACGGGAGGACTGTCCTATGTCAAGAAACCCAGAAAAACTATTCCGGATCAGCCTGACTTACAACCAGGGCCTGGATGCCGAGGAGCTCTCGCAAATAAATGAGGTGCTAGATCGAATCCAAAACCTGGCAATCTCATCCGCCGTTTATGATCAAATCAGATGTAGAGCTGAAGATCGGGAACTTTTCATCCCGCCCACCACCCACCTAGTCACCATGGTCGAGGACTTGACCGATGTGCTTGACTACGTCCCCGACGAAGCCACTGACATGGGCGAAGATATCTGTGGCAATTCCGGAGCAAATCCATCAGCGGCCATACCCGGTATAGGGAATTGGGATGCAATGTTTACCTATGACGTATACATGGCCGACACTCCTAAAGACAAGCCTAAGGAGAAACTCGGTGAAAACCCTAAGCGTCGTCGCCCTAAGAGGCGGCCGAAGGGCAACAACAGAAGCAGAAGTATGACCAAACACCTCGGATACCACCGATAATGGTTCTACCCTCGACGCTGCTAAGAACCTAGGTGAGGACGTCCAAGCCTCACCCGCCCAACAGAATGGGCCCACAGGAACACCCGCGGGGGAAGATCTTAAGGACATGGCCACCTTCAACGATGGGTCGGACATGGATTGCCTCCCCGAGTCTGAAGGCAAAGTTAGCCCTAGACCTGAGGACTTCGTGGTGCCCACAAACTCGTCCGAGCAGGCACATTTCCAACGGCAGCTAACCGCAACCACGTGAAGCATGAAGAAGAAGCAGCAAGAGTTGTACACTCAAGAAAACACGCTTAATGACAAATGGATGACAATCCTTGCGGTCGAAGTGGACGTCGAGGCCCGAGGTGCGTCCGCCAAATCATTCCCAAAAGGCGGTTGCTTCCTTATTTCAATGATGAGGTAGCTGATAATGAGCCACTTACATGCGAGTAGGCGGGCTAGGCTGACCGTCCCCCTAGAGGGCGAGATCGGCCAACAAGTGCACCCAAGGAGCCCTCTGCCAGAACCCGCCCTCATGGTACGAGTGCGGTCGAGCATCCCAAACCCTTTGATTTGCGCGACAAGATAGAGGAAAATAACGCCCCTTCTTGATCCATTTTTGGATCACGGGCTTGCGTGCTCGCCGGTTCGGAGGGCTACGATGCTTCGTTAGACAGACACGAAAGAGATCGGGAGAAGACACGGGCTAGGATGATCACCAGCACCCGACAAGACGTGACTCGAGATCGAGGGCCTGCGCATCCAACATGTTTCATGGATGAGGTCATGGAGCACCAGTTCCCAGAGGGGTTTAAACCCATCAACATCGATCAATACGACGGACCGACTGACCCGACTGTCTGGATCGAGGTTTTCCTCGTCCACATTCACATGGCCCGAGGTGATGACCTCCACGCCATAAAATACCTGATGCTCAAACTTAAAGACTGGCAAGGCATTGGCTTCACAGCCTCCCTAGAAATTCTATTGGAAGTTGGGAGGAGCTAGAGGAGGCCTTTAGGGAAAACTTCCAGGGCACCCACATTCGGCCCCCGGACGCTGATAACCTCAGCCACAACATCCAAAAGGAGGGCGAATCAACTCAGCAATTCTGGCACGAGTTCTTAACTAAAAAGAACAAGATCGTCGATTGTCCCGACACCGAGGCAATTGTGGCATTCAAGCATAGCACACGGGACGAATGGCTCGCCCAACAACTCAGCCAGGATAAGTTGAGGACCATGGCGGCCCTTACCTCACTAATGACCCGCTTTTGCATAGGCGAGGATAGTTGGTTGGTCCATAGCTCCCGCAGGAGCGACTCTGACACCTCAGAAGCACGCTACGAGAACAGCAAGTCCAGGCGCAACAGAAACAAGTGTTGAAAGAAGAACAATGGTAGCAGCCTAGCAGGACCGAGGATCCCAACAGGCAATGTAGGGTTCAGTGCCTCGCGGGTCGCAAGAAGGGGCCCTTTAAAGGGAACAAGGACAACTCCAATGTTGTGGATAAGATACTTGACAGGCCTTGCCAGATTCATGGCACTTCGGACAAGCCCGCCAACCACACTAACCGGAACTGCCGGGTATTTAAGCAGGCCGGCAAGCTATGGCTTAGGAGTCACTTGCTATACTTGAGATTCCCTAGGATGACAATATGTAGATTATCCTTGGTAGACCCTTTTTCAACACTACTAGAAAAATGACTATAGCTACTATGGACATTAATGGCGCACCATGTATGTGGTGCGCCACTGCTATATAGCAGTGGCGCACCAGATATAAGTGCGCCATTAGTGGCCATATTACTAATGGCGTACCTGGTGTGTGGTGCGCCATTACTAGTTTTGTCCTGGCCCCACACCCTTCCCAGACTTAGCAGTGGTGCACCAGGGGAAAGTGCGCCATTACTAGTTTTAACTAGTAATGCCGCACCACACCCACGATGCGCCACTACTAACAATTTGTTTTTCAAATTTTTTTCATAACTAGTAATGGCGCACCACACCAGGTGCGCCATTAGTAACCCTGGTTACCAATGGCGCACTCCTAGGAGGTGCGCCATTGGTAACCTGAGAGCAGCTAGATATTTTTGACAGCCACCTACCACACTCACTTTCCCCACTTCATTCTCTCCACCTCTACCAAGCTTGGTCTCGGCTGCCTCCTCCTCCCACCTCATTTGCACCATAGATTCACCCAAATTAAGTGGTTAAATTTCCTTTTTTTGATAGGTAAGTAAGGGGAAAGCTTTCTTTATGTTCTAGATCTACTTTTTTCTCCCTCAAACATACACACTTTTTATGGCCTAGATCTACATATGTTTGTGGTGTTGCATATGCTTGTGTTTGCAGGTACCGGTATTTGAAATGCGATAGTTACCAATATTTTGCCGGAATGTTGATTCATTTCCGTTTCAGCAAGAATTTGGCACTATGCATTCTTTTTGGTCCTATTTTTAGGCAAAGTCGTGCCAAAAAAATTGGTTCTAAAATATCGTTTTGCTCTACCCCGCAGGCGACCATGGTCCGCACGATGACCGAAGGCATCGTGAATAGGTTTTTGAGCTCCGCGAAGGCCGAGATGCTTCAAAAGAACGAGACGGAGATAAGATGTCCGTGTCGAAGATGCAAGCTGAAGAGCCTTATGGACCCGGATTCCAGACAGGTGCGAGACCACCTGCTCTTGCGTGGTTTCATGGATGGCTATCGGTGGCAAGGTGATGAAGATGATTATGAGGTCATCCATGGGGACCGGGCAAGAAATAAGGAAGGGCAGCAAGACAATAGCGGCGAGGGCGGGCGAGAAGACGAAGAATCTCCAGGACATGATCACAAAGTAGATGCAGGACACAGTCATTATGTAGAAGATGCCGGACATGATGATGAGGAAGATCAAGACGAAGGGCATGATCATGAAGATGAAGATGCCGGAGCAGACGACGATGGACCATCGATGGGCTGGGTGCAGGACCCTCATATTCAAGAGTTGCTTCTCAAGCAGACAGGTAACGCAAGAGCTACCGCCCGAGAGAAAGCCAAGCTGGATCAACTGGAGATAGACGCGGTTACTCCATTGTATGAAGGATGCAGGCCCGAGGATACCCGCCTAAAAGTAACGCTCATGGCTCTGGAGATGAAGGTAAAACACAAAATGACCGACGCATGCTTTGATGAGAACATGCCATTCTGGCACGAATGTCTTCCCAAGGGGAACAAGTGCCCGACCAGTTTCGAGGAGGCGAAGAAAATCATGTGTCCTCTGGATTTACCGCACATGAAATACCATGTGTGCATGAACGATTGCATCATTTATCGGGACGAGCACGCATACTCTATCATATGTCCGGTGTGCGGTGTCACTCGATACAAGAAGAGGAAGAAAGCTCCTCGAAAAGTGGTGTGGTACTTTCCGATCACTCCTCGTCTGCAGCGGTATTTCGCGGACCCTAAGCTAGCAAAGCTCCTGCATTGGCATGCGGATAGGGAGGAGAAGAAGCGAGAAGATGACGGAAATGATCCGGAGATAAATAAAAAAGACAAGATGCTGAGTCACCCTAAGGATGCGAGCTAGTGGAAAGTGTTGAACTTCGAACACCCAGAATTTGGGGACGATCTAAGGAACATCATGCTGGGCGCGAGAACCGATGGAGTCAACCATTTGGCAGCCAGAGAAGCACACATAGCACCTGGCCTGTGTTTGTGTGGATGTACAACCTTCCCCCTGGATGTGCATGAAGAGGAAGTACATTCACATGAGTATGCTAATTGAAGGGCCAAAACAACAAGGGAACGACATCAATCTGTATCTGGGGCTACTGAAAGAGGAGCTAGACACGCTGTGGAAAACACCAGCCAATACGTGGGACGCCGCAGCGAAACAATATTTCTCTATGAGAGCCGCACTGCTCACGACAGTGGACGACTATCTCGGTTACGGATATGTCGCGGGGCAGGTGGTCCACGGGTTTTGTGCATGCGTCAGGTGCATGGATGACACAACGTATCACCAGCTAGATAGAGATCATGGGTCTTTGAAAACCGTGTTCATGGGACACCGAAGGTGGCTTCGCGACGATGACGCATGGAGAAAACGCAACGATCTATTCGATGGTGAAACCGAACCCCGAAGACGCTCGCGTACGAGGAGCGGCGAGGAAATAGAAGAGCTGTTGAAAAATTGGAAAGAGTGCCCACCGCCAGGAAAGAAGCGAAAGGCGCCAGAGCCGTTGCTCAAGGTATGGAAAACGGGGTCTGTTTTCTGGGACTTGCCGTACTAGAAGATCCTCCGTGTGCCTCAAAGCCTTGATGTCATGCATATCATGAAGAACTTGTGCAAGATTCTGCTTGGTACCCTGCTCAACATGCCAGAGAGGACCAAAGATGGGCCGAAAGCAAGGGCAGACTTGCAATCAATGGGCATCAGGGAGGAGCTTCACGCAAAACGCCCTAATGATGATGATGATGATGAGGCGAAGGACACGACAAGTCGTCGCAAAGGCAAAAATGCCAAGAAGATCGAATATGACTGCCCTCCCGCGTGCTTCACTCTAAGTCAGAAGGAGATCGAGCAGTTTTTCACTTGCCTCGTAGGAGTAAAACTTCCTTACGGTTACGCGGGGAAGATAAGCATATACCTAGACTCAGCGAATGAAAATGCAACTATCCCTAGGTGGTTTTGGTAATTCCTAACAACATATAGCTCATTGAGATAATACTATTCCAAGATTAATATTTCAGGAAAAGCTCAATGAATGGCATGGCATGGATGAGGAAAGTTGTAACACCCCGGATGTAATTTACCTTATTTGTATCCCAACTCTTGCCGTTTCCGGCCTAAGTTATTTTTATTTTCCTCGGTGTTGGGTTTTTGTCTCCGTGTGTTGTTGCCTTTGTCATGCATCTCATATCATGTCATCATGTACATTGCATTTGCATACGTGTTTGTCTTATGCATCCGAGCATTTTCCCCGTTGTCCGTTTTGCATTCCGGCGCTCCTATCTCCTCCGGTGCCCCTTTCTACCTCTTTGCGTGTGTGGGGGTTAAACATTTTCGGATTGGACCGGGACTTGCCAAGCAGTCTTGGGTTACTACCGATAGACCGCCTGTCAAGTTTCGTGCCATTTGGACTTCGTTTGATACTCTAACGGTTAACCAAGGGACCGAAAAGGCCTCGTTTGTGTTGCAGCCCAACAACATCCCAATTTGGCCCAAAACCCATCAAAACCCTCTCCATCATCTAGAGCGTTCGATCATGATCGCGTGGCCGCAAACGGCTCCTCATTCTGAGCTTCCTAGCTCCTCCTACCTATAAAACTAGACCTTCCCCCGAAATTTCGGGTCAAAACACCCCTAACCCTAGCCTCTTCCTCCTCCCGCCGCCGGACGCGTCCGGATCGGACCGGACACGTCCGCCTGCCGCCGCCCGACCTATCGCCGCCTGCCACGTGTCCCGCCGGGGCTCCCCGCCGCGCCGGCCCGCCTGGCCCAGGGAGGGCCCCCGAGGCCCGGGCGTTCGCCGCTGCCACCTACCTCGTCTCCGCCGCCCGACCCGCTCGACGACCCCGCTGCCTCGCCGCCCGGCGTCCTACTGTGGTTCGCCATGCCGCCGCGAGCCCCCACCGCCCTGGCCACCGGCGCCCGCCGCCCGGCCACCGGAGCCCGCCGCCCCGGCAACCGGTGCCCGCTGCAGCCGCGCCGCTCTCACGCCCGCGCCGGCCGGCCGGACCCCTCATCTCCGGCGCCTCCCTGCGTCCCTGTCGACCGCTGCTTCTTCTTCAACTCCGGCTCTGGCAAACTCGAATAGCTCCGGCGGCTACAGTGCGTGAACAGTACTCCGGATCTGGATCTGGATCTGAGAAGCCTCGGTTGACTTTTATCCCGTAACCCTAATTTTTAGGCTTTTTCATCATGCCGCAACTCTGCATCCGTAGCTCCGATTCATGCGTGTAGCATATCAAAATGTTCGCGTCGACGAGTACATCATTTCATCTCATTGCATCATTATCATTTGAGCTCATCTTGATGCCCGAAATGCTGTTGTAAGTGGGCTATGTGTTGCCAGATCTGTTTCATCAAATAGATATTTGTCATTTTTGCCATGATTAATGTGTGCATGATATGATCCTAAGCTCTACATGTGTTTTTTTATATGCCATGCCATCTTTACAGATGTTCTTACCATGTATTTTTGTGATATTTGTGGTGACTAGCACAAGCTTGCAAAGTAGCGTAATCGGTAATGCTGATTTCAGGGACTTAGAATTTCTCAAAGTCCTTGTCCTGATTTTGCCGTTATGCTATATGTTCATGTTGTTTCCTAGTGATCCGTGCCTCTTTTGAGGATGATCAGTAAGGATGATTTGTTAACATTGTGGTGCTCTATCCATCCATGTCTTTGTTTGCATATATGGAGCACCCTAGCTTGAGTCAATCGAGCTCTACTTTTGCTATATCGTGAATCCTGGCAGATTGTTGACATGTTAGCGATTTTGCCGAGGATTTTGCTATTGATCCGTGCATGCTATGTTGTTGTTCTTTCCATGTCTAGCTTCTATGCTATGTATTCTTGATGGGTTTATACTTAGTTTGTCATGACATGCTCTGTAGTGAGTGCATCGAGCTCGTAACATGCCTACTTGTTTACTTATTTGCATGCTCCAGTTTTTCTCTAAGTCTGAGATCTGTTTATGTTTTTGCCATGTTCACATGCTTGCAATTGTATTTTCTGATCCCTTTTGGCTCAAGGTCACTAAGGGACTTTTGTTAAGTGCTTTGAGTAGCTTCATTTCATGCCTTTCTTTGCCATGTTAAGTTCCTGTAGCTTGTAGTTTTCATGCTCTAATGTGTGCTTCCTGATGATAAATTCCAGACTGTGTTAGTTTCAGTAAGTCTGAAACCTGTTATCATTTGCACTTTTGCCATGCTTGTTTGAACCTCTTAATGGATGAATTAGCCATAGTTCAGTGTCCATCTTTTGTCAAGCATCATGAGTGGATCCCTGCCATGTATTTTGTTGTCATGTTTGAGTGTTGTAGCATATTTATCTTGATGCATTTAGTTGGTCACTTGCTGTTTATCACAGACCGGTGCCATATTTGTTTTGCTTGCCATTTCCAAACCGTGCATCCGATTCCGGTGATCTTTATATAGTTTTCAACCGAAATCACCTCACCTTTCCAGTGGCACTCTTGGATTTCCAAGTTGAGGCCAGGTTAAATCATTCCTTGTCAAATCTTGCATATGCATCGCATCCCGCATCTCGCATATCATACCATGTTTGCATCATGTTGTTTGAGCATTGCACGTGGTTGATTGTGTTCCTTTTGCTTGTTTGTCTTGCTTGGGTAGAGCTGGGAGACGAGTTCGCGAATGAGGAGCCCGTTGAGTTCGCTTACGAGGATCCAGTCAACTCTGACAACTTTGCAGGCAAGATGACCATACCCTCGAAATCACTTCTATCTTTGCTTGCTAGATGCTCGCTCTTTTGCTATGCCTATGCTACGATACCTACCACTTGCTTATCATGCCTCCCAAATTGCCATGTCAAACCTCTAACCCACCATGTCCTAGCAAACCGTTGATTGGCTATGTTACCGCTTTGCTCAGCCCCTCTTATAGCGTTGCTAGTTGCAGGTGAAGATTGGAGATCGTTCCTTGTTGGAACATTGTTTATTGTTGGGATATCACCATATTATCTTGTTTATCTTAATGCATCTATATACTTGGTAAAGGGTGGAAGGCTCGGCCTTTTGCCTAGTGTTTTGTTCTACTCTTGCCGCCCTAGTTTCCGCCATATTGGTGTTATGTTCCCGGATTTTGCGTTCCTTACGCGGTTGCGTTATAATGGGAACCCCTTGACAGTTCGCCTTGAATAAAACTCCTCAGCAATGCCCAACCTTGGTTTTACCATTTTCCACCTAGCCTCTTTTTCCCTTGGGTTTCCGGAGCCCGAGGGTCATCTTATTTAAACCCCCCGGGCCAGTGCTCCTCTGAGTGTTGGTCCAAACCGAGCCACTTGCAGCGGCACCTCGGGGAAACTTGAGGGTTGGTTTTAGTTGTACGTAGTGTTCATCTGAGTGTGCCCTGAGAACGAGATATGTGCAGCTCCTATCGGGATTTGTCGGCACATTCGGGCGGTGTTGCTGGACTTGTTTTACCATTGTCGAGGATGTCCTGTAAAACCGGGATGCCGAGTCTGATCGGAATGTCTCGGGAGAAGGAATATCCTTCGTTGACCGTGAGAGCTTGTGATGGGCTAAGTTGGGACTCCCCTGCAGGGATTTGAACTTTTGAAAGCCGTGCCCGCGGTTATGGGTAGATGGGAATTTGTTAATGTCCGGTTGTAGATAACTTGAAACTTAACTTAATTAAAATGAATCAACCGAGTGTGTAACCGTGATGGTATCTTCTCGGCGGAGTCTGGGAAGTGAACACAGTGTTGGAGTAATGTTTGACGTAGGTTGTTCTAGGATCACTTCTTGATCATAGTTCTTCGTCCATGCTTTGCCTTCTCTTCTCGCTCTCTCTTGCGAATAGGTTAGCCACCATATATTCTAGTCGCTTGCTGCAGCTCCACATCATACCTTACCTTACCTATAAGCTTAAATAGTCTTGATCGCGAGGGTGAGAGATTGCTGAGTCCCCGTCACTCACAGTTTACTTCCAAAATTAGATGCAGGGACTGATGATACCGTTCCAGACGATGCGCTTGAGCTCAAGTGGGAGTTCGATGAAGACTCTCGCCGTTACTATGTGTCTTTCCCAGATGATCAGTAGTGGTGCCCAGTTGGGGCGATCGGGGACTTTTTCGCATGTGGGGGTTGATCTTTATTTTGGTACCATAGTCGGACCATGAGTGTATTGGATGATTGTAATGTTATTCATGTATTTGTGTGACATGGCGAGTGTAAGCCAACTATGTACCTTTTCCCCTTTTTATCTATTTACATGGGTTGTTGTGAAGATTACCTTACTTGCGACATTGCTTTCAATGCGGTTATGCCTCTAAGTCGTGCTTCGACACGTAGGAGATATAGCCGCATCGAGGGCGTTACAAAAGTGGACCCCTCAAAATACTAAGGACAAAAAGATTGGCTCAAGATCAAAGCTCAAGACTCTACATTTTATATTTTAGTGATCCAAGATCACATTGAGTCTATAGGAAAAGCCAATACTATCAAGGAGGGATGAGGTGTTGCTTGATGAGGTTCTTGCTTCATAGTGCTTAGTGATATGCTCCAAAACCCTCAACTACCTTCCCACATCCACATATGACCTAAACCAAAAGTCAAACTCGGCCCCACCGATTCTTTCTATCCGGCGCCACCGAGTTCAGATGTCATAGCCACTGCCACAAAGCCTAGGCAAATCGGTCTCACCGATAGGGATCTCGGTCACACCGGGATGGGGTTGTAATCTCTCTGTTTCCCTTCGTAACGTTTCGGTCCTACCGAGATGAGCGATCGGTCCCACCGAGATTGCAATGTAAACTCTCTGTTTCCCTTTTGTAACATTTCGGTCCCACCTAAATGAGCAAATCGGTCCCACCGAGTTTACCTGACCAACTCTCTGGTTAGCTTATTACCAAAATCGGTCCCACCGAGTTTGTGTAATCGGTCACACCGAGATTACGTTATGCCCTAACCCTAACCATATCGGTCCTACCGAGTTGCATCCCAGTCCCACTGAAAATCCTAACGGTCACTAGATTTGCTAAATGGGAAAACTTTGTTTTTGCCACTCTAGTTTTTGCCAACTTTGCTTATGCCACTCTAGAATTTGACATTTCACTTTTGCCACTCTTAGCTTTTGACAATATATCACTTTTGCCATTCCATGGCAAAAGCAAAAAAATTAGAGTGGCAATTGTGATACATGTCAAAAGCTAAGAGTGGCAAAAGTCAAATGAAAAATTATCGTTTTTGCCACGGAATGGCATTTGTGATGTATTGTCAAAAGCTAAGACTGGCAAAAGTGAGACGTCAAATTCTAGAGTGGCATAAGCAAAGTTGGCAAAAACTAGAGTGGCAAAAACAAAGTTTTCCCTTGCTAAATCTGTCTGACTGAGTTTCTCAATTCGGTCTCACCGAGATTGGTAAATTGTGTGTAACGGTTAGTTTTTGTGTGGAGGCTATATATACCCCTCCACCCACTCTTCATTCGAGGAGAGAGCCATCAGAACATACCTACACTTCCAATACACATTTTCTGAGAGAGAACCACCTACTCATGTGTTGAGGCCAAGATATTCCATTCCCACCATATGAATCTTGATCTCTAGCCTTCCCCAAGTTGCCTTCCACTCAAATCCTCTTTCCACCAAATCCATATCCTGTGAGAGAGAGTGGAGTGTTTGGGAGACTATCATTTGAAGCACAAGAGCAAGGAGTTCATCATCAACACACCATTTGTTAGTTCTTGGAGAGTGGTGTCTCCTAGATTGGCTAGGTGTCACTTGGGAGCCTCAGACAAGATTGTGGAGTTGAACCAAGGAGTTTGTAAGGGCAAGGAGATCGCCTACTTCGTGAAGATCTACCGCTAGTGAGGCAAGTCCTTCGTGGGCGATGGCCATGATGGGATAGACAAGGTTGCTTCTTCGTGGACCCTTCGTGGGTGGAGCCCTCCGTGGACTCGCACAACCGTTACCCTTCGTGGGTTGAAGTCTCCATCAACGTGGATGTATGATAGCACCACCTATCAGAACCACGACAAAAACATCCGTGTCTCCAATTGCGTTTGAATTCTCCAAACCCTTCCCTTTACATTATTGCAAGTTGCATGCTTACTTTCCGCTGCTCATAGACTCTTTGCATGCTTGCTTGAATTGTGTTAAGATTGCTTGACTTGTGCTAAGATAGCTAAAATCTGCCAAAGACTAAAATTGGGTAAAGGATAGATTTTTAATTGGTCAAGTAGTTTAATCACCCCCCTCTAGACATACTTTCGATCCTACAAGTGGTATCAGAGCTTTGGTCTCAATTTGCTTTGATTTTCATAGCTTTTGGAAGTCATAGCCTTGGTTTCACAACCTAGGAGAGTATGGCGTCTAGCGAGGGAAATTACCACTGTAGAGGTCCTTACTTTGATGGTACTAATTTTGCTAGTTGGAAGCATAAGATGAAAATGCATATTCTTGGACATAACCCCGTCATTTGGGCTATTGTGTGTGTTGGCTTGCAAGGTGAATACTTTGATGGGAGAGAACCGAATCATGAAGCTACCCCAGAAGAGTTGAAGATGCTACAATACAATGCTCAAGCTTTTGATATCCTCTTCAACGGATTGTGCCCCGAAGAATTCAACAAAATCAGCCGTCTTGAGAATGCAAAGGAAATTTGGGATACTTTGATTGATATGCACGAAAGTACCGACTCCATCAAGGAATCCAAGTTGGATGTGCTTTAAAGTCAACTTGACAAGTTCAAAATGAAGGATGGTGAAGGTGTCGCTGAAATGTACTCTAGGCTTGCTCTTATCACAAATGAGATTGCGGGCTTAGGAAGTGAAGAGATGACCGACAAATTCATCATCAAGAAGATCCTAAGATCCTTGGATGGAAAATACGATACCGTATGCACATTGATCCAAATGATGCCAAATTACAAGGATAAGGAGGAGATCCATAACAAGTCAAGTGGTGCTTACAAAGCCTCATGTGAAGCTCCCACATCATCAAGTGAGAAACAAACCTTCAATGAAGAATTGAGCCTAATGGTGAAGAACTTCAACAAGTTCTACAAGAATAGAAGCAAAGAGAGAAGTTCCAAGTCAAGGTCCTACAATGACAAAAGATCTTCTAGTCAAGAGCAAAACTGCTACAATTGTCGAAGACCCGGACACTACTCCAATGAGTGTACGGCTCCCCACAAGAGAAGAGAAGATTCTTCCAACAGAAGAAGTAGAAGAGAAGAATCACCATCAAGGGAGAGAAGGAGTAGGGATGATCGATATGAACGAAGACCCTCTCGGAGAAGCAAGGATTCAGAAAGGAAGGACAAGTCATCAAGGAGCTACACAAAACGAAGACATCACGCTCATGTTGGTGAATGGGTATCCGGCTCCGACTCCGACAATGACTCCGAGAGAAGCTATCACTCCGACTTCGAATATACTCAGGATGAAGGTGTTGCCGGTCTAGCACTTGTGTCAACCAACTCCTACGACATATTTGATTCACCAAATGAAGGAATTGGAAGATGCTTCATGGCCAAAGGTCCAAAGGTATCACACCCCGAGTATGTTGATTTCAATAGTGATGAATATGACTTGTTAGGTGATGATGATTTACTTGTTGACAACTATAGTGATGAATACTATGATGAAACATCAATTAATCATGCTAATCAAGATGAAACGAATGACAATGATAAGGAGAAGATTGAGTCTCTAACTAAAGAACTAAACACTCTTAAGTTAGCTCATGAAACTATCTTAGGAGATCATCGAGAACTTTTAAGGACTCATGAGCAATTACGTTTTGAGAAGCTCAATCTTGAGCAAGAGCATGAGTTCTTAAAAGCAATCAATGATGATCTTCGCAAGAAAAGTTCTTCTTACATTGCCAAGCGTTTACTCTTATCCACTTACATGCCTCAAGTCAAGTCTAGTAACAAGAACAAGAAAGATTCTTCCTCTAGTAGTAACAATAATCATGCTAAATCCAATGTTGTTGCTTCTAGTAGTTCTCTTGATTCCACTAATGATTCTCTTAGCCAAGTTACACTTGAGCAAGAAAATAGCTTATTGAAGGGAATCATAGAGAAAGGTGTTTACAAGAGCCTTGCTGGGAGTAAGCAATTCGAGGAAATTGTACGCAAGCAAGGAAGGCACCGGAAGAATCAAGGTATTGGTTTTGAACGAAAGTTCAATGCCAATGGATTTGAGTGGGAAGAAGATAAATACCCCAAGACGAAGTTTGTTCCTCAACAAGAGAAGTATGATCCTACTTCTCCCAAAGGGACACAAGCTCAAGATGATCTTCCACCACAAGACCACAAGCAAAAAGTCAAGGACAAGCTTCAAGAGGAAATTGATGCAATTGAAGAAGCTCCTAAGGCCTTGCTCAAGTGGGTTCCCAAGACTACATCAAGTTCCACTTCATCAAGTACAACTACAACTCCGAGGATTCCCATCAAGATGGTGTGGATCCCGAAGAAGAAGAACTAGAGAGTTCTTGAGGGTGACTCCGCCAACATACTTCACTCTTATCATTTTGGCAAGAACAAGTGCAATAAACTTCCACATCTTGCACTAGTTTAAGGAGTCACAAACCCTCTTGTTGGTAAGACAAGGGACAAGGTAACCTAATGCTCTCATAGACATCATCTTGTGTGTGCATCACTCTATGTCTATGCATATCCTTGTTTGTTCCTTGTGGGACTAACCCGTGTAGGTATTGAAAGTGCAACTCACTCCAAAGGATAGCTCCAAATGATCTACATCAACTTAGAGCATCCACATCTTCAACACCTACATGAAGTCATCATCGACAAAACCCAAGGTTAGTTCATCCCTCTTAGGGGGGATCTCACATCTAGGGGGAGCTTTACTCTAACAATTGAGTTAAAGCAACTCTAATGGTGTGAACACAACAACACTTTATGTAAAAGTGGTAACCCCACTTGTGCTTAAACGATTGGTATGACCTATGATCAAATTTTCTCATGTCAATATACTCATATATAGATGACCTAGTCATCACCAATTGCTTGATAGATGCTAGAATTGTTTGTGCATGCTTTGCCACATGTTTCATTTGTCATTTTATTGTGTGAGCATGTTGGTTGCATAATTTACTCACTCGAGGACATCCACTTGTTGTTTTGATTGATTGGTTTCCTTTTCTTTTGGCCAAGTGGATGGACAAGAATGCCTAAGAACCTTCTCTAGCTATCTATGTTTTTCTAGTCTCAAACTCTATTCATGCTGCATCACAAAGTTTGATCAAGTCAGATTCGAACCACTCTGTGTGAGGAGCACTCAGAGTCCCCGATTCGTCATAGACTTAAACTTCCAAAACTTCTTTGTGTGTTTCGGTCTGACCGATTCATCCATTTCGGTCATACTGAGATCACTAAGTCGATCTAGGTTTTCAATCCCGATTCAACCGATTCGACCTTTTCAGTCACATCGAGTTTCAGTAACTGCTTGCAGTTATGAATCTCGGTGCCACCGAGTTGTTCCACTCGGTCACACCAACAGGGCCAGGCTATATATATCCACGGGTCAAATTTTGGAAAACTTTCCGAACCTCCTTGCCCGCGCTTAGCCTGCTCTGCCTCCCTGGGTCTCCGGATCATCCTCCTCGTTGCCAGCCGCCTCCTGTCGCTGGTCTTCACCGCCGTCAATGGGATCATCTCCGCCGTTGCCGCCGTAGCAAGTTCATCGCTGAACTAGGGTATGGACTTGAACTTTGTGCTGTTCTAACTCCGATTCCCCAGCACATTGTTTTGCCATGTATCTTGCCACGATTGAGATCATTCTATCCATCGAAAACACTCCGTAGTTTAGTCGTGAATTGGAAATTTAGGGTTAGGTTTCCGCCGAAACCATCTCGGACCGACCGAGTTGATGAAATCGGTTTCACCGATTTGGCTCAGGCCTTTGCACATGTGATTCTCGGTCTGACCGAGAATTGCAAATCGGTGTGACTGAGTTCAGCACTTTGTGAAACCCTAGAAGTCTCGGTGCCACCGAACTGTGACTCGGTCTGACCGAGTTCACTAGTTTAGGTTCCAAAAGCTGCTTCGGTATCACCAAGTTTGCAAATCGGTAGATCCAAAATGCTTTCTATGGAAAACTAAAACTAAGTTTTTAATTCATTCTTTTGCAAAAACCTATGTACTTTGTGATGCTCATCTACTCCACCTCATATATAATCTATTCACAGGGTCTGCTATCAGTGTTTGCATCATGTCAGATCAGAGTGACAGTCAGAACAAGCAAGAGGAGCAGGTTCACTTGAGTGAGGGCACTAGTCCCTCTAGTAGCTCTAATGATGGCAGCAGGAGCACACCAAGCAATCTGCCAAAGGCTGCCACCAGGGCCAGCAAGAAAAGAACCTCAGAGTGAGAGGATGAGGATTATGTGGCTGAGGAAGAAGGAACTACCTCAAAGAGGAAAGTCCTGAAGAAGGAATATGGCACAGCTGCTGCCACCAAGCCAGGGATGAAGCAAAAGGTTCCTGCCAAGAGAGCTCCAATGTCTAAAGCCAGAGCATCTACTCAAGAGACTTTGGGATCTGCACCCAAAGAGCAGGTTGTGGTAGAAAAAAAGAGGAAAGAGAGGGTCAAAAAGACCACTGCCAGAGTGCTTGGGAGATCTTCAATCATGAGAGACTCTGAAGAGGAAGAGGAAGAGGATGCTGCACCAGCACCTAAGGCACAGAAACTTATGGGAGATGCCATAAGATCAGGGGCTGCTTCATCTAACCACAAAGAAGCTACCAAGCCAGCTACTCCAAAACCCAAAACTGCACCAAAGAGGAGTACCAGGAACATTCCAGCTGCTGAGAAAAACAAGGCCCCAGTGCCTGAAACTGTTGCTGAAGAAGAAGATGATGAGACACATGTTTTGGGGAAGTTAAAGCCAAAAATTCCAGATCAAAATGATGCTCATCCTGTAGCAGAAAACATGAAGATCAGGAAGGACTCAGGATTGAGGCTATGGAGAGAGTCAGATCCATATGCCACCAGAAGGAGAACTGTTGTGGACTACAGGTTCCATACCAAAGAACAGCAGGATTTTTATGAGACAATGTTGCTTGACAAGAAACCAATAGTATGTGACATGAGATGGGTCAACTGTAACATCCCAAAATTCTAAATTTTGGAATGTTATAATAAATAGATAGATTTGATTGATTGTTTGATTGATTGTCTGAAAGTGAGTGAAATTCGAAACTTTTTGAAAGTTAAATGAGAGGGAATAAAAGGACTTTCCCAAACTTTCATTTTTGCATTTTGCTCTCCATGAATTCAAATACCCTTTTCATCACGAAACCCTGGAGAGAAGATGACATGACTTCTTCCATTTATTTAAATGACAAGGGTTGTTGAAAATATTTGAATTTCATTTGAAAATATTTTCAATTCTGAAACTTTATGCAACTCAATGATTTTCATGAGAGAAGATATGACTTCTTCAAATTATATGAATTATGAGTTGGGAGTTCAAAGATTTAAATTCAAAGTTCTTTTGAATTTATTTTCAATTTGGATTTATTTGAGTTTTTGTTCAAATTATTTTTCTCCAAAATCAAAATACATGGAAAATAGGGTAACATGATTCCCTACCTTAGAAAATTGGAGAAAAATTTATTTGAAATCATTTTGGTATTTTTAAAATGTTTTTTGTTGGATTCTATTAGACCAGTAGCACTCTTTGAATTACCTGATTTTGTGTGTATTTTATTTAATGCTAGAAAAATGTCCATGTTGTTGGAAATCTTTTTCTGAAATTTTTGATATATTATATGGCTATATAATATTTTCTTTTAGTTCGCTTTTATTTTATTTATCTTTTGCCTGTGTTAAAAAAACAAATCCTCCTCCGCCGCCGAACTGGACCGGCCCAGCCCAGTCCAGCGCCAGCCCAGCTCAGCAGCGGCCTCCGCGTGCCCGAACCGCCTTCGCCTCGCCCGCCCGCTCTCTCCTCCGCGCGCATGCTGCCACGCCCAGCCACCGACAGGTGGGACCCACCTATCGGGTTCGTCACCGACCTCCCGCGAGAGTCCAGCACGCGCACGATTCGCCGGCCGATGCCGTGCTCAACCCGGGCGCCTCCCCCGTCTTCTCCCCTCGCCCAAGGCGACCCCCTTTATAAGCCGAGGCCCTGGCCTCGTTTTGCCTCAAACCGCAGCTCTCCACGCCCCGCGCGAACTCGCCGGAGTTCGCGAGATCCGCCGCCAAGCCCGCGCCGTTCCGACTCCGAGGCCAAGCGCCCACACCGCCACCGCCTTCCCCTCGTCAAGCCGCGCCTCTCCATCTTCTCCACCGGCGCCGCCGAGCCCCGGAGCCGCCGTCCCGTTCGAGCCGCCGCCGCCGCCGCTTTCTTCTCTGACGCCGACGACATGACCGCCGCGGTAAAGCCCCCTGTCACCTCAACCGTCCGATCTTAGAGCTACGGTTAGGATTAGATATGTTTGTTTTTTTTGAACCGGTATGCGCTAAATAGCGAACATCCGCCGTTTTAGCCTCGCAGCAAACAGATTTCGGCCAGTAGATTTCTGACACGTATCCAGGGACCTAGTTGCAATTTCTTTCTCTGCAGTTTAGTCCCTGATTTTCAAAACACCACATCTTTTTACCCGTTTATCCAAATCCAACAAAACCAACGCCCACATCTTCGTTATGATCTCCTCTATCCATTAATCCAACTCAAACATGTTTCGAAACTTTTAAAATTTGAATTAGACCAGATTTGAATTCAAACTTCGTTTGATCATAACTTGAGTTTCGTAACTTCGTTTGAGTTGATTCTTTTTGCAAATCGAAGCTCTTGACCTAAACTTTCTGATAAGACCAAATTCACATAATTTTGGTACTATTAGAAATTGTTTTATGTTGCAAGAGTTATTTGCTTGGTTTTGATGTTTTCCGAATCGACTTCTTCGATCTTTCTGGTCTTTTGAGTGATTGCTTATGTGTGGTTACTATTGCTTGCTTACGATAGATTGACCGGAGTGTGACGAGTAGAGCTATCAAGAGTTTTGAGTGCGAATCATCTTCATCAACATTGCAGGCAAGTTCACACCTTGATCATACCTCTTTCATACCCAGTTTTTGTTGCATTAGATCAAACCTCAAACATTGCATGATTAGGATCTAATTAAATTGGGGGTATTGGGAAGTAGTTGATGAGGTAGGAACCTATTGCCTTGCATTCAAACCTTGGGAGTTACTATTACGTCATGCTTATATTGCCATGCTATGCTCGTAGACGTGGATTGGGTTTTGAGAGTATCCATGACAGATGTGAGATTGTTAATTAATGGTTTACTTAAGGTGGCAAGTTAAACACACATGTGGGTGGATTGAGGCACCTGGTTATTCTAGGATTGCCTGTCTAGGCACCTGGGTAATCCAGGACTTGCCTGTTTTCTTTCGGACCGCCACCCAGGCTCAAAGGGATCATGAGATTATTCATACTAGAAACTTCCGTGTGCAGCCACAAGCTATTATGGGCTCTGGCATAGTTGATTAAGTCATGCGAACTCTTACAGGGTAGATTAGCAGATGTAGGGGAAAGTAGGTGTACCGGTCTATCCATCGTAAGGTGCTAGCGCTTCTGAAAGACTGTGTCTCGGTCATCCGTTTCTCAAACACCATGTAGTGCAAGAAATCCAATGGAGGCGATCGAGTCTTGTGGGGAAAAGTGTGCAAACCTTTGCAGAGTGTAACAAACTAAACATGATTAGCCGTGTCCCCGGTTATGGACATCTTGAGTATCTAGTTCTTGGATTATCCTGTTGATCTCATCATGTTACTTTAAATGAATATTGTTGGGTTTAATGATGTTACTTAATTGGGATTGAGAATGCTGTCAACCATTCTCAATGTTCAACAACCACCATGATAGTTAAATAAAATTTATTCCTTTGCAGTAGGGAAAAATTGGCTTTACGCAAAAACCTTATAACCATAAAGCTTTTCCACCAGCCAAATATGCATGTAGTGATAGTCTTTATTCATCATTCTCTATGGTGTGAATTTGCCAGTACATTCAATGTACTGACCCTCTATGGCTGCAACGTCTCATGTTGCAGGATTATCTTACGACGAGTAAGTGATACGTTAGGGTTACGATTTCTACACTCAATTTTGCCGTTGGTGTTGATGGGAATCCACAACCTTGTTACTTCCGCTATTTTGGATTTGAGGTAATAGTATTTACGTTACTTTTACATGTGATTTACCTCTGTTATAAATCCTCGAGTATTGTGTGTGTCAGCATACCGATCCAGGGATGACACTTAACCACAGAGACTTGACCCATTCGGGTCGGGTCGCTACATCAACTGGGAGTACATCAAGGAGAATGAAGAACACTATCCAGGAGTATATGTCAGTTTCAAGTCTTGTGGAGTTGATGAGTTTGTGGCTCAGAAGCTCACAAAGTGGAATGATGAGCTTATCATGCAGTTCTACTCCATAACTCACTTCTACCCAGATGGCAAGATAGTTTGAATGTCTGAAGGCACTAGATACCAGTCAATAGTAGCAGAATGGGCTCAATTGATCAATGCTCCTGAGGAGAATGATGATGACTTGGATGTCTATGCCAAGAAGAAGAAGGATCACAACTCCATGGCTAGCATGTACAAGGAGATTCCTGATGCAGATCTTGAGACTCACCAATTTAGATCAGTGAAACACCTGTTGTTAGGACTGCCTACTATCAATTGGATCCTCAGGCACACTCTTCTGCCCAAGTCTGGTGATCACAGAATGATCAGAGGCCACTCCATCAATCTGCTACATATATTTGATGTGCCATAAAAGTTCAAGGTCATGAATCTTATAGTTGAAACTATCAACAGGACAACTGCTGACCAAAAGAGAAGATGTGGGTATGCACCACAGATCCAGGAGTTGATTAACTCCAAGATGGGCACTGGTACATACTTGTTGGGCAAGGAGCACATGCCTATCTATCCAAACTTTAAGGACAACCAAGTGGTTATGAATGAGGATGGACCATCTTCTGTGCATGTTCAAGCAAAGAGGGCAAAGGCGAAGGCTGAGAAAGCTGCAAAGATGCCAACCATGGAAGAGGCATCTCAATATCTTCTGAAGAGCAAGCAAGATCAGCTCGGCTACTTGATTGCATCCACTCTAAGGATTGAGAAAGGGCTGGCCACCCTAACTCAAAACTAGGAGAGCTTGGAAAGGATCATGGAGCAGAAGTTCTATGACATGGATGTGAAGGTAACTGAGATCCAGTCTGTTGTGGAGCAACTTCAGGATGATATGCAGGAGAGGAAGGGCAAGACAACCACTGATGCATTTGCCAGAGTGCCTAGAGCTCAGAGATCTGCTGCAGTGCCTGTTCCAGACACCAGAGCAACTTCAGCTACAGCTTTAGTGCCACCAGCTCCAGCACCAACTCCATCAGCTCCGTCTATATCGACTGAAGCCTTCATTCTTGGAGTTATCCGGACACCACCACCTGAAGACCAAGCCTGAGAGACGATTTAGTGCTATGAATTTTCTATGAACTTTTTGGTAACTTGTTGCCAAAGGGGGAGAAAAATGTATAGATCATAGGCTTCGCGAGAGAGTGTTGCTTTTTTATTCTCTCTTGCTTTGGTGGTTGAACTTTATTTGCTTGTTTGAGATACTTTCTGTCTGTGTGATACTTGGATGATCATGTGTGTTTGATCATATGCTACATTAATGCTTGTTGGATGACATTATCATTTTATCCCTATATGATCATTCACTTTGCTTGGTGATGAGTGCATGCATTTAATTATTATCATTTTGAACGCTCCAACAAGATGTATGTGACATGGAAGAGTAACCCATGATCCTAACTCTCTGTGCATTTGCAGTCCAAAGCTAATTATAAACTATGCACAAATTTAGGGGGAGCTCTTGATTTTCACATACTTCTCAAAGCGACAATGTTTTCACGCTTATTATCATTCATCGAAGCTTTGATCTATATGTTGTCATCAATTACCAAACATGGGGAGATTGAAAGTGCAACTATCCCTAGGTGGTTTTGGTAATTCCTAACAACATATAGCTCATTGAGCTAATGCTATTCCAAGATTAATATTTCAGGAAAAGCTCAATGAATGGCATGGCATGGAAGAGGAAAGTGGACCCCTCAAAATACTAAGGACAAAAAGATTGGCTCAAGCTGAAAGCTCAAGACTCTACATTTTATATTTTAGTGATCCAAGATCACATTGAGTCTATAGGAAAAGCCAATACTATCAAGGAGGGATGAGGTGTTGCTTGATGAGGTTCTTGCTTCATAGTGCTTAGTGATATGCTCCAAAACCCTCAACTACCTTCCCACATCCACATATGACCTAAACCAAAAGTCAAACTCGGCCCCACCGATTCTTTCTATCCGGCGCCACCGAGTTCAGATGTCATAGCCACTGCCACAAAGCCTAGGCAAATCGGTCTCACCGATAGGGATCTCGGTCACACCGAGATGGGGTTGTAATCTCTCTGTTTCCCTTCGTAACGTTTTGGTCCTACCGAGATGAGCGATCGGTCCCACCGAGATTGCAATGTAAACTCTCCGTTTCCCTTTTGTAACATTTCGGTCCCACCTAAATGAGCAAATCGGTCCCACCGAGTTTACCTGACCAACTCTCCGGTTAGCTTATTACCAAAATCGGTCCCACCGAGTTTGTGTAATCGGTCACACCGAGATTACGTTATGCCCTAACCCTAACCATATCGGTCCTACCGAGTTGCATCTCAGTCCCACCGAAAATCCTAACGGTCACTAGGTTTGCTAAATCGGTCCGACCGAGTTTCTCAATTCGGTCTCACCGAGATTGGTAAATTGTGTGTAACGGTTAGTTTTTGTGTGGAGGCTATATATACCCCTCCACCCACTCTTCATTCGAGGAGGGAGCCATCAGAACATACCTACACTTCCAATACACATTTTCTGAGAGAGAACCACCTACTCATGTGTTGAGGCCAAGCCCACCATATGAATCTTGATCTCTAGCCTTCCCCAAGTTGCTTTCCACTCAAATCCTCTTTCCACCAAATCCATATCCTGTGAGAGAGAGTTGAGTGTTGGGGAGACTATCATTTGAAGCACAAGACCAAGGAGTTCATCATCAACACACCATTTGTTACTTCTTGGAGAGTGGTGTCTCCTAGATTGGCTAGGTGTCACTTGGGAGCCTCCGACAAGATTGTGGAGTTGAACCAAGGAGTTTGTAAGGGCAAGGAGATCGCCTACTTAGTGAAGATCTACCGCTAGTGAGGCAAGTCCTTCGTGGGCGATGGCCATGATGGGATAGACAAGGTTGCTTCTTCGTGGACCCTTCATGGGTGGAGCCCTCCATGGACTCGCGCAACCGTTACCCTTCGTGGGTTGAAGTCTCCATCAACGTGGATGTACGATAGCACCACCTATCGGAACCACGACAAAAACATCCGTGTCTCCAATTGCGTTTGAATTCTCCAAACCCTTCCCTTTACATTCTTGCAAGTTGCATGCTTTACTTTCCGCTGCTCATAGACTCTTTGCATGCTTGCTTGAATTGTGTTAAGATTGCTTGACTTGTGCTAAGATAGCTAAAATCTGCCAAAGACTAAAATTGGGCAAAGGATAGATTTTTAATTGGTCAAGTAGTCTAATCACCCCCTCTAGACATACTTTCGATCCAAGCAGAAGTTCAGCGGGATGAAGTCTCATGACTGTCACATGTTGATGACGCAGATACTTCCAGTTGCAATCCATGGGATCATGGACGCGCATGTTCGTGAAACGCAATTTGGCCTATGCAACTTTTTCGACGTCATCTCTCGGAAGTCGGTTGGCGTGAGGCAACTCAGAAGGCTACAGGATGAGATCATGGTGATACTATGCGAGCTTGAGATCTACTTCCCGCCCGCATTCTTCGAAGTTATGGTGCATCTGCTGGTCCATATCATGGAGGATATCATCCAACTCGGGCCGATGTTCTTGCACAGCATGATGCCGTTTGAAAGGATGAATGGTGGCATCAAAGGATACGTTCGCAATAGGGCACGTCCAGATGGAAGCATAGCCAAGGGCTTTCTGACCGAAGAGTCCATCTCCTTCTGCACGAATTATCTAGGCATCGAGAACCCGTTGGTCTGCCTGTCAACAGGCACCTCGGCAGGCTCGCTGGATGGGGTCACCGCGAGGGTCGCCGCGAAATGCATGTCGACTTCAAGGGTCGACTTGCCGACTTTGAAAGAGCAAACCTAGTCGCGCTACAACACATAGACGTGGTCGATCCTTGGGTGGTAGAGCACAAAACCTTTATTGAGAAGACGTACAATGACCGAGGCCAACAGAGGACGGATGGAGATATAATCAAAGAGCACAACTCATGTTTCATTCGTTGGTTCAAGGAGAAGCTTCTGTCGTACCCTTTAAATGAGGATTCTTCCGCAGAAGAAAAAACACATATTCGCCTTGTCACAGGGTGCCGAGCACAACCTGATGACCTATGAGGCATACGATATCAACGGCTACACATTGTACACCGAGGAAAAGTACATGAAGAGCGATGATTATCAGAACTCCGAGGTAATGATGGAATCATACACCGGTAACGACAAGGACAGATACTATAGAAGGATCGAGGAGATCTGGGAGCTGAGCTATGCTACCTCTTGAGCACTGTGTTGGATTTCCTTGAAGAGGAAAGGATGATGCAGCAAAGTAGCGTAAGTATTTCCCTCAGTTTTTGAGAACCAATGTATCAATCCAGTAGGAGGCTGCGCGCGTGTCCCTAGTACCTGCACAAAACAAATAACTCCTCGCAACCAACGCGATAAGGGGTTGTCAATCCCTTCACGGTCACTTACGAGAGTGAGATCTGATAGATATGATAAGATAATATTTTTGGTATTTTTGTGATAAAGATGCAAAGTAAAATAAAAGCAAAGTAAAAAGCAAAGGAAATAACTAAGTATTGGAAGATTAATATGATGAAGATAGACCCAGGGGCCATAGGTTTCACTAGTGGCTTCTCTCTAGAGCATAATTATTTTATGGTGGGTGAACGAATTACTGTTGAGAAATTGACAGAATTGAGCATAGTTATGAGAATATCTAGGTATGATCATGTATATAGGCATCATGTCCGAGACAAGTAGACCGACTCCTGCCTGTATCTACTACTATTATTCCACTCATCGACCGCTATCCAGCATGCATCTAGAGTATTAAGTTCATGAAAACAGAGTAACGCCTTAAGCAAGATGTCATGACGTAGAGGGATAAATTCATGCAATATGATAAAAAAAACCATCTTGTTATCCTCGATGGCAACAATACAATACATGCCTTGCTGCCCCTATTGTCACTGGGAAAGGACACCGCAAGATTGAAACCAAAGCTAAGCACTTATCCCATTGCAAGAAAGATCAATCTAGTAGGACAAACCAAACTGATAATTCGAAGAGACTTGCAAAGATAACCAATCATACATAAAAGAATTCAGAGAAGATTCAAATATTGTTCATAGATAATCTTGATCATAAACCCACAATTCATAGGTCTCAACAAACACATCGCAAAAAGAAGATTACATCGAATAGATCTCCACAAGAGAGGGGGAGAACATTGTATTGAGATCCAAAAAGAGAGAAGAAGCCATCTAGCTAATAACTATGGACCCGAAGGTCTGAGCTAAACTAGTCACACTTCATCGGAGAGGCTATGGTGCTGATGTAGAAGCCCTCCATGATGGATACCCCCTCCGGCGGAGCTCCGGAACAGGCCCCAAGATGGGGTCTCGTGGATACAGAAAGTTACGGTGGTGGAATTAGGGTTTTGGCACCGTATCTGATCATTTGGGGGTACGTAGGTATATATAGGATGAAGGAGTACGTCGGTGGAGCAACAGGGGGCCCACGAGGGTGGAGGGCGCGCTTGGGGGGGGGGGGTAGGCGCGCCCCCTACCTCGTGGCCTCCTCCTTTGTTTCTTGACGTAGGGTCCAAGTTTCCTGGATCATGTTCGGTGAGAAAATCACATTCCCGAAGGTTTCATTCCGTTTGGACTCCGTTTGATATTCCTTTTCTTCGAAACCCTAAAATAGGCAAAAACAGCAATTCTGGGCTGGGCCTCCGGTTAATAGGTTAGTCCCCAAAAATAGTATAAAAGTGGATAATAAAGCCCAATAATGTCCAAAACAGTAGATAATATAGCATGGACCAATCAAAAATTATAGATACGTTGGAGACGTATCAAGCATCCCCAAGCTTAATTCCCACTCGTCCTCGTGTAGGTAAATGATAAAAACAGAATTTTTGATGTGGAATGCTACTTGGCATAATTTTAATGTAACTGTTCTTAATTGTGGTATGAATATTCAGATCCGAAAGATTCAAGACAAAAGTTTAATATTGACATAAAAATAATAATACTTCAAGCATACTAACAAAGCAACCATGTCTTCTCAAAATAACATGGCCAAAGAAAGTTATCCCTAAAAAATCATATAGTCTGGCTATGATCTATCTTCACCACACAAAGTATTTAAATCATGCACAATCCCGATGACAAGACAAGTAATTGTTTCATACTTTTGACATTCTCAAACTTTTTCAATCTTCACGCAATACATGAGCGTGAGCCATGGATATAGCACTATAGGTGGAATAGAATGGTGGTTGTGGAGAAGACAAAAAGGAGAAGATAGTCTCACATCAACTAGGTGTATCAACGGGCTATGGAGATGCCCATCAATATATATCAATGTGAGTGAGTAGGGATTGCCATGCAACAGATGCACTAGAGCTATAAGTATATGAAAGTTCAACAAAATTAACTAAGTGGGTGTGCATCCAACTTGCTTGCTCACGAAGACCTAGGGCATTTTGAGGAAGCCCATCATTGGAATATACAAGCCAAGTTCTATAATGAAAATTTCCCACTAGTATATGAAAGTGACAACATAGGAGACTCTCTATCATGAAGATCATGGTGCTACTTTGAAGCACAAGTGTGGTAAAAGGATAGTAGCATTGCCCCTTCTCTCTTTTTTTCTCTCATTTTTTTCTTTGGGCATTTTCTCTTTTTTATGGCCTCTTTTATATTCTTCTCTTTTTTTTCGTCCGGAGTCTCATCCCGACTTGTGGGGGAATCATAGTCTCCATCATCCTTTCCTCACTGGGACAATGCTCTAATAATGATGATCATCACACTTTTATATTCTTACAACTCAACAATTACAACTTGATACTTAGAACAAAGTATGACTCTATATGAATGCCTCCGGCGGTGTACCGGGATATGCAATGACTCATGAGTGACATGTATGAAAGAATTAGGAATGGTGGCTTTGCCACAAATACAATGTCAACTACATGATCATGCAAAGCAATATGACAATGATGGAGTGTGTCATAATAAACGGAACGGTGGAAAGTTGCATGGCAATATATCTCGGATTGGCTATGGAAATGCCATAATAGGTAGGTATGGTGGCTGTTTTGAGGAAGGTATATGGTGGGTGTATGATACCGGCGAAAGGTGCGCGGTATTAGAGAGGCTAGCAATGGTGGAAGGAAGAAAAGTGCATATAATCCGTGGACTCAAAATTAGTCATAAAGAACTCATATACTTATTGCAAAAATCTACAAGTTATCAAAGCAAAGTATTATGTGCATGCTCCTAGGGGGATAGATTGGTAGGAAAAGACCATCGCTCGTCCCCGACCGCCACTCATAAGGAAGACAATCAAAAAATAAATCATGCTCCGACTTCATCACATAACGATTCACCATAAGTGCATGCTACGGGAATCACAAACTTTAACACAAGTATTTATCAAATTCACAACTACTCAACTAGCATGACTCTAATATCAGCATCTCCATATCTCAAAACAATTATCAAGTATCAAACTTCTCATAGTATTCAACACACTCATAAGAAAGTTTTTACTATTCTTGAATGCCAAGCATATTAGGATTATTTAAGCAAATTACCATGCTATTTAATACTCTCAAAATAATCTAAGTGAAGCATGAGAGATCAATAGTTTCTACAAAACGAATCCACCACCGTGCTCTAAAAGATATAAGTGAAGTACTAGAGCAAAACTATATAACTTAAATGATATAAGTGAAGCACATAGAGTATTCTAACAAATTCCAAATCATGTATGTCTCTCTCAAAAGGTGTGTACATCAAGGATGATTGTGGTAAACTAACAAATAAAGTCTCAAATCATACAAGACGCTCCAAGCAAAACACATACCATGTGGTGAATAAAAATATAGCTCCAAGTAAAGTTACCGATAGAAGTAGACGAAAGAGGGGATGCCTTCCGGGGCATCCCCAAGCTTTGGATTTTAGGTGTCCTTAGATTATCTTGGGGGTGCCATGGTCATCCCCAATATTAGGCTCTTGCCATTCATTTTTCCATAATCCATCAAATCTTTACCCAAAACTTGAAAACTTCACAACACAAAACTTAAAGTAGAAAATCTCGTGAGCTCCGTTAGTGAAAGAAAACAAAAGACCACTTCAAGGTACTGTAATGAACTCATTCTTTGTTTATATTGGTGTTAAACCTACTTTATTCCAACTTATCTATGGTTTATAAGCTATTTTACTAGCCATAGATTCATCAAAATAAGCAAACAACACACGAACAATAGAATCTGTCAAAAACATAACAGTCTGTAGTAATCTGTAGCTAGCGCAAGATCTGTAACCCCAAAAATTCTAAAATAAATTTCTAGACTTGAGGAAGTTATCTATTAATCATCTGCAAAAAGAATTAACTAAATAGCACTTTCCAATTAAAAATGGCAGCAGTTCTCGTGAGCGCTAAAGTTTCTGATTTTTTACAGCAAGATATCAAGACTTTCCCCAAGTCTTCCCAACGGTTCTACTTGGCACAAACACTAATTAAACACAAAAAAACAACAAAAACAGAGGATAGGTAAATTATTTATTACTAAATAGGAGAAAAAATCAAGGAATAAAGTAAAATTGGGTTGCCTCCCAACAAGCGCTATCGTTTAACGCCCCTATCTAGGCATAAAAAGCAAGGATAGATCTAGGTATTGCCATCTTTGGTAGGCAATCCATAAGTGGATCTCATAATAGATTCATAAGGTAATTTAATTTTATTTCTAGGAAAGTTTTCCATGCCTTTACTTAACGGAAATTGGAATCTAAAATTTCCTTCCTTCATATCAATAATTGCACCAATCGTTCTAAGGAAAGGTCTACCAAGGATAATAGGACATGAAGGATTGCAATCTATATCAAGAACGATAAAATCTACGGGCACATAATTCCTATTTGCAACAATAATAACATCATTAATTCTTCCCATAGGTTTCTTAATAGTGGAATCCGCAAGGTGCAAGTTTAGAGAGCAATCATCAAAATCATGGAAACCTAACAAATCACACAAAGTTTTTGGAATCATGGAAACACTAGCACCCAAATCACACAAAGCATAGAATTCATGATCTTTAATTTTAATTTTAATAGTAGGTTCCCACTCATCATAAAGTTTTCTAGGGATATAAACTTCCAACTCAAGTTTTTCTTCATAAGATTGCATCAAGGCATCAACGATATGTTTATTAAACGCTTTATTTTGACTATAAGCATGAGGAGAATTTAGCACGGATTTCAATGAGGAAATACAATCAATCAAAGAGAAATTTTCATAATTAAATTCCTTGAAATCCATAATAGTGGGTTTAGCAACATCTAGGGTTTTAATTTCTTCAATCCCACTTTCATCAAATTTAGCATCAAGATCTAAAAACTCTGAATTTTTGGAATGCCTTCTAGGTAAAGGTGGATCATATTCAATCCCATCATCATCAAAATTCATATTGCAAAACAAAGATTTAATAGGGGACACATCAATAACTTTTAGATCTTCATCTTTATTTTCATAGGAACTAGAAGAACATGCTCTTATAAAGGCATCTTTCTTAGCACACATCCTAGCAGTTCTTTCTTTGCACTCATCAATGGAAATTCTAATGGCTTTGAGAGACTCATTGATATCATGCTTAGGTGGAATAGATCTAAATTTTAAAGAATCAACATCAAGATAAATTCTATCAACGTTCCTAGCCAACTCATCAATCTTAAGCAATTTTTCTTCAATCAAAGCATTGCAATTGTTTTGAGAAGTATTAAATTCTTTAATATTAGATTCAAAATCAGAGGGTATCTTATTATAATTTCCATAAGAATTGTTGTAGGAATTACCATAATTATTAGAGGAATTACTAGGATAAGGCCTAGGATTAAAGTTTCCTCTATACGCGTTGTTACCAAAATTATTCCTACCAACAAAATTCAAATCCATAGATTCATTATTATTCTCAATCAAAGTAGACAAAGGCATATCATTAGGATCAGAAGAAACACTCTTACTAGCAAATAATTTCATAAGTTCATCCATCTTTCCGCTCAAAACATTAATTTCTTCTATCGCATGCACCTTTTTATTAGTAGATCTTTCAGTATGCCATTGAGAATAATTAACCATAATATTATCTAGGAGTTTAGTAGCTTCTCCTAAAGTGATTTCCATAAAAGTGCCTCCCGCGGCCGAATCTAAAAGATTTCTAGAAGCAAAATTCAATCCGGTATAAAATTTTTGTATAATCATCCACAAATTCAAACCATGAGTAGGGCAATTACGTATCATTATTTTCATCCTATCCCAAGCTTGTGCAACATGTTCATGATAAAGTTGCTTAAAATTCACAATATCGTTTCTAAGGGAGATGATCTTAGCGGGAGGAAAATACTTAGAGATAAAAGCATCTTTGCACTTGTTCCAAGAATTAATACTATTTTTATGCAAAGACGAAAACCAAGCTTTAGCACGATCTCTAAGCGAAAAAGGAAATAGCTTCAATTTAACAATATCGTTGTCCACATCTTTCTTCTTTTGCATATCACACAAATCAACGAAGCTATTTAGATGGGTAGCAACATCTTCACTAGGAAGGCCGAAAAACGGATCTTTCATGACAAGATTCAGCAAAGCAGCATTAGTTTCAAAAGATTCAGCATCAGTAAGAGGAGCAATCGGAGTGCTAATAAAATCATTGTTGTTGGTATTGGTAAAGTCACACAATTTAGTGTTATCTTGAGCCATCGTGACAAGCAAGCAATCCAACACACAAGCAAACAAAAAGCAAGCAGGCAAAACGAGGCAAATAGAGAAAGAGAGGGAAGATAGAGAGAGAGAGGGCAAATAAAACGGCAAGGGTGAAGTGGGGGAGAGGAAAACGAGAGGCAAATGGAAATAATGTAATGTGGGAGATAAGGGTTGTGATGGGTACTTGGTATGTTGACTTTTGTGTAGACTCCCCAGCAACAGCGCCAGAAATGGCTCGTTGTCGGGAGTCAAATCTTGACTTGCGCGAACATCCCCGGCAACGGTGCTACACATCTTCTTGCTACCTCTTGAGCACTGCGTTGGATTTCCTTAAAGAGGAAAGGATGATGCAGCAAAGTAGCGTAAGTATTTCCCTCAGTTTTTGAGAACCAAGGTATCAATCCAGTAGGAGGCTGCGCGCACGTCCCTAGTACATGCACAAAACAAATAACTCCTCACAACCAACGCGATAAGGGGTTGTTAATCCCTTCAGGTCACTTACGAGAGTGAGATCTGATAGATATGATAAGATAATATTTTTGGTATTTTGTGATAAAGATGCAAAGTAAAATAAACACAAAGTAAAAAACCAAAGGACATAACTAAGTATAGGAATATTAATATGATGAAGATAGACCCGGGGGCCATAGGTTTCACTAGTGGCTTCTCTCAAGAGCATAATTATTTTACGGTGGGTGAACGAATTACTGTTGAGCAATTGACAGAATTGAGCATAGTTATGAGAATATCTAGGTATGATCATGTATATAGGCATCACGTCCGAGACAAGTAGACCGCCTCCTGCCTGCATCTACTACTATTACTCCACTCATCGACCGCTATCCAGCATGCATCTAGAGTATTAAGTTCATGAAAACAGAGTAACGCCTTAAGCAAGATGACATGATATAGAGGGATAAATGCATGCAATATGATAATACCCCATCTTGTTATCCTCGATGGCAACAATACAATACATGCCTTGCTGCCCCTACTGTCACTGGGAAAGGGCACCGCAAGATTGAAACCAAAGCTAAGCACTTCTCCCATTGCAAGAAAGATCAATCTAGTAGGCCAAACCAAACTGATAATTCAAAGAGACTTACAAAGATAACCAATCACACATAAAAGAATTCAGAGAAGATTCAAATATTGTTCATAGATAATCTTGATCATAAACCCACAATTCATCGGTCTCAACAAACACACCGCAAAAAGAAGATTACATCGAATAGATCTCCACAAGAGAGGGAGATCGAAAAAGAGAGAAGAAGCCATCTAGCTAATAGCTACGGACCCGAAGGTCTGAGGTAAACTACTCACACTTCATCGGAGAGGCTATGGTGTTGATGTAGAAGCCCTCCGTGATGGATGCCCCCTCCGGCGGAGCTCCGGAATAGGCCCCAAGATGGGATCTCATTGATACAGAAAGTTACGGCGGTGGAATTAGGGTTTTGGCTCTGTATCTGATCGTTTGGGGGTACATAGGTATATATAGGAGGAAGGAGTATGTCGGTGGAGCAACAGGGGCCCACGAGGGTGGAGGGCACTCCTGGGGGGGGGGGGGTAGGCGCGCCCCTACCTCGTGGCCTCCTCCTTTGTTTCTTGACGTATGGTCCAAGTCTCTTGGATCATGTTCGGTGAGAAAATCACGTTCCCAAAGGTTTCATTCCGTTTGGACTCCGTTTGATATTCGTTTTCTTCGGAACCCTAAAATAGGCAAAAACAGCAATTCTGGGCTGGGCCGCCGGTTAATAGGTTAGTCCCAAAACATAATATAAAAGTGGATAATAAAGCCCAATAATGTACAAAATAGTAGATAATATAGCATGGAGCAATCAAAAATTATAGATACGTTGGAGACGTATCAAGCTATGCTGGAGAGAAGGTCCCGATGTTCCGTGTCAGATGGGCCAAGAGCGTCCTAAAAGAAGACCAGTATTTCACCACCATGGTTATACCTGAAGCCAAATCCAAGACCGCGGGCGCAAACGTCAGCATGAAAAATGAGCCATGGGTATTGGCTTCCCAAGTGGACCAATGCTTCTTCATTACTGACCCGTCAAAGCCTAGTCTTGTTATCGTGAGGAGAGGCAAAAGGAAGATCATCGAAATGGATGGAGTCGTCAATGAGCAAGACTTCGACAAGTACGGCAACCCGAAGATGGAAGATGACGATGACGATGAAGTACCATACACCACAAGAAGAAGCAGGACCACCTTACCTAAAGGACGTCCGTTCAAGAGAAGAACTCAAGGGGTTCCGGAGCTAAATTATTCAACCGCGAGAAAGAAGGGCAAGAAGATTGTGAAAAGATAGCTAAGATCGAATCACGACGTGTCGGTCGCGCGTGTGTGTGTCAGTGGTAAGCTCAATTCTAAATCTAATTCTAAATCTTTGCACAATGGTTTTATCACTCCATTTGCATTTTGCTTTTATTTTATCTCAAATCTTAAATTATTACATGCAACTAAGAATCCAAAAAAATAAAAAAATTAGTAATGGCGCACCAGGAGAAGGTGCACCATTGCTATCACGGTGTTTATGGAGCACCCCTAAAAGGTGCGCCATTGATATACCAATTTTTATGGCGCACCCCTAAAAGGTGTGCCATTGCTAACCCTCCCCCACTAAAATATCCAAGATGACCCAGTCGGTCGTCCTTCTTCCCAATCTGCATCTCGCCCCTCGCCTCTCGTCACCACCGCCAATCCCCTTCCACCACCATCGCCACCGGCACTGGCACGGCATCCACCTCCGCCTCTTCCTCCTCCGCGGCCACGGCCTACACCTCCTCGCGCCCAAATAGCCATCGCCGCTGTCGGCAGCAGCCTCCTCCTCGTGCTGCCATCGTAGGAATAGGACGGGCAAAGCAACACCCTCGCCGCCATTGAGAGGAGGCGCCCCGCCGCCGCCAGAGCGTCAACGTCCTCCACCGCCGGTTATTCCCGAGGTGATTCCTCCCCTGTCCTCCACTTCTCCATCCCCTCCCCTGCAAACCCTAGAGCCCGCTTTTCTTGCTCCTCGTCCGACACCCAACGGCCGTTGCTCTGATCTGCAGCAGTTTGCTGCGTCCATCGATGAGACTGGCTGCCTCCATGGCCATCCCTCTCCTCTCCTAAAAATCATTGGAACCCGGCTCTTGTGAGAACTAGTCCATTGATTTGAATTTTGATAGAAGTGTGGGTTTTATGTTGAAAGAAATTAAGGTGTCTCTGGATGAGCTTTTACATTGACAGTAAATCAAGGTCCCTGGATGAACTTTTGCACATGAACAGTGTTCAGTTTTATCTGTCAACATGAATAAAAAATCCCAAAGTTCTGGACTAAAGAAAGGTCCCTGGATGACAGTAAATAACTAGAGGGATTTAAATAATTAGAGTGTGGTTTGTCCTGCCTGCGTAGCAGGTCAAATTGATCCACTGCCCCTTTTCTTTAATGGATACTGATATTGTTGGTTCCTTCTTCAGTATGCTTCATTTTGGTCCCCATCCATAAATTTGCAATTGATGCAGAACTCATTGTACATTTGTAACTTGGTTACTTATTGCTAATGTTGATGTAGTTGTTCTTCCCTGAGCTCCTCTGCCGTGTGGGTGCTGCTTGTTGTCGAGCTCCTCTGCTGCTGCACTGCTCTTCTTTGCGTCGGCTGGTGAGCTCTTCCTACTCTGCTGCTGGTGGTTATTTTTATATGCACTTGCTGTTGATGGTGGTGGTGGTATGCTGCTGCTACTGCTACACTGTTAGTATAGTGCTAATTAGTTGTTAATTAGCTAGTGTACTTCTAGTGTTGCTGCTTGCTACTGCTTAGGTAGCTAATGTAGTCCTAATTAGCTAGTGTAGTGATGTAGTGTTGCTGCCTACTGCTACTTCTTATGTTGCTTCTTGATGTTGTTAAGGCTACAACTTGTGTTGATGCTTGCTACTCAATTTAAGCTGTTAATTAGTTGCTGCCTCTTGCTACTGCTGCTACTGGTTATGCACTGAAATTTACTGAATCTATTTGCTGCAAGTTCCCCAAAATTTCAGGGGCGCCACAACTGAACTGAGGCTCATTCAGTTCAATATTTTGTGCAGGGGCAAATAGTTACCCCTTTCTCCTGAAATGTTGATTAATTTCCATTTCGGTTGAGAATGGGGCACTCCTAGGTCAAGAAAATTAGCAACGGTCGTGCCCAATTTTGTTGACCTAGAAGGTGCCCGATTCTCAACCGAAACAAAAATTAATCAACATTTATAGACAATGTTATTTCTACAAAGCAAATATTTCTAAGTGGCTTTTATAGTTTTCCCTTAAGTTGAAATGCAAACTATTTTTTCTTCCTGCAACAAGAGCAATAGTGCACTTAGTAGGATAGAAAATATATAACCTACAATAGTGCACTTAGTAGGATAGCAATAGTGCACTTGGAGCAATCTTTTGGGTAAAGGGGTGTTTATAACCTGTAATGTGAAAATATATAGGATAGAAGAATAGATACTACCCTGATCTCATCCAATAACTCTAGTAGCCTTTTTTCCTATTTAGAACGAACATGGCCAACAACGATGAGGCCGACGGTTCGAGCAAGCAATTCTGGGAGCTGTCCCAGGAGATGGAGGAAGAACCTCACCGCTATGAGGATGCCGCGGAAGGCATCAATCCCGACTACACAACCCCTAGTGGTGTCGGGGATGACACCACTGATGGTGCCGCCGGGGATGCCACCACTGATGATGGCAGCGAACGCACAGATGGTAGCCAAACGAAGAGGCAATGGAAGGACCGGCGCCCGAACATGCTCGGCACCGCGAAGAAGGAATTTACCGAAGTGTCCTCGAGTGGGCATCCTACGGCACCCAAAGAATTAGTGAGTGGTTACGCGGGACAACTCGGGTGCATTCTCCGGAGCACCGTCTTGATCAACACCGAGAACCTAAGGCATCATGACCGAGGGAATTTGCGCAACCTCCTCTTCATGAAGCTGCAGGAACGATACAAGTTCCCCGCTGACTTCGCAAACACACGCCTCTCAGGGAATAAAGTGAACAGTGCCGCCCTCACGAAGATGAGCACAACCCTGGCTACTTGGAGAGCCGTGGTGAAGAGAAGGATTCTAAGTGGTGATAGTTATGAGAAGATCAAGGAGACAAATCCTTCGATCAACGAAGCTGACTACCTGGAGTTCAAGATCAAGTGCGAGAGCAACGCATCCGCGGAATCAAGTCAGTGGGGGAAAGACATGCGGGACTTGAACTTAGGGGTCCACAAACTCGGTCCCGGCGGTTACAGAGTGGCGGAACCTAAATGGGACAAGGAGGACGCGGAGCGTGCCGAGCAAGGCCTACTGCCCCTCTTCGATAAATACCATGAAAAGCAGACCAGGAACTATGTCAGGGCCCGATACAAGGTGGACCCGGTAACAAAGGAGCTTACCACGGATCCGAAGGTGAAGGAGCTTGAGCCTGTTCTGGTAAGGAATACACCCCCGCGTAATTAGCTCCATATGGTTGCATTCTAATTAATGAAGCCAAATTTCTAAATGGTTCATGCTCCTTCCGTAGGAAACTGAAAGCAGTAGCGCGGGGTCTCAAAGCTCCCCGTCCGCCCCTTGGGACACCACTTTAAATAGGGCGTTGAACATAATGAAACACAAGGATAAGTTCAGTAAGCCGCCGTCAGCTGGTCGTGTGGCCGGCAAAGGCTTGTCCACGAAATGGTCGGAATACTATAAGGCTGGGTGAAAGGAGAGAAAGACCAGCTCAGAAAGCCAGGAGCGTGAGGTTAAAGAACTCGAGGCACAAGTGGCGCGGATTCTGGAGATAGTCCAAGAGCAAGTGTGAGACCAAGTGGGAGCGACGATCACCGCCATTATGCCTTGCTTGCTTGAGGGGCTGTGGGGGTGGATTGCGGGCTGCCAACAGGGGCCGCCCCCGATTCCCAGCTTCACGAGAAGCAACTCGCACAACACGCCAGCATTGGTGTCTCTGGCGTAGGCGACATTGGTGTCTCCAGCATCGACGCCGACATTGGAGCTTAATGCACCCGGGTGTGGGAAGAATACGCTAGCCGGCACCTCGGCAGCAAGCGGCCCCTCCATCACTTGCACGACCGCCATTGGTGGTGCCTCGACATTAGCCGAGCTCGACGCCATCAGGGTAACTAAGCCTCGGCCGATGACTTCATCTCCTTGCCTTTGACTGGGAATCCCTGACGCCTACATGTTTTTGCAGGGCGCCACCAACGTTCCATGCACTCTCCTGCACTTCGTGGACGGCGAGTTGATCGATGTCGCCAAGGCCAAAATTGTTGAACCAGGCAACCGCGTGTTCCACGGTAATCCGATGCCACCCACCGTGTATAGGGTTCAACTGGTTCGGGTGCTGCGGGGCTGCGACGACTTGTTACCTCCGTATCGACCCCCTGGGGCCGACGAAGATGATGTGATGACCCTCAGCGCCTGCTTAGGCTGGTCCATGCTTTGGCCGAAGAGCCAGATTCGTTTGGGGTCGGGGGACACCACCCCACAGACAACACCGCCAGTCGTGCCGGCGCCAAGCCATGGCAAGACCGCTGCAACGCTACCGCCGTCAGCTGATCCGGACATGCATATGGCATAGGATCCGGATGACGATGATGGTACATTTTCCAACGTCGATAAGTACATGAACGAACATGGGTACAGTGATGAATTCTTGGGGCCTCCTTCTCAAGAACCCAACCCTGCAAAAGACGATCGCGATCTAGCTAGTACCGCGGAGAAACCCAATTGCAACAGGCATCGTTTGGCGTTCAGTTCTCAGGAGACGCCTCCAGCTACTGCCTTCACCGAGACTCAAGTAGCCGAGGTGTGAAATATTATCAGCCCCAACACACTCAAGATGGTGGTCTCTGAGCAGAACTCCATCCCATTATAGCAGAAGAAGCAGAAGGGACGGAAAAGAAAAAATAACAAGGGTGCGAGCCAGCCAGCACCAAGTATGATCCGTGCCTAGGACGGGACACCAATACCTAAGGATATCTCGAGGAGGGTGCATGTGGCGGGTAGGCCGATGCTACCGACTAATCTTCCCAATGCTGCAACAGGTGCTATGCGATGACATTGTTCTTTCTATGGAGAAGCGGTGTCTCTCCAAGAATGATGTGGCATACCCGGTTTTCGTGGCCAAGGTGCCAGAGGGCAAGGGCTTTGTCGATAGCACCATCGGGCGTATGATCGTCCTGTAGTTTGATGACATCTTCGCTATGTTTAACCTTCATCCGCTGCACTACACCTTCATTCAGCTATTTTCGCTCAGTATGGAGATGCGGATCATTAGAGACAAGACCCCAGACATCGTGATAGTCGACCCCTTCTACATGCGTGCCAAGATCTTGGGCAGCGCTAGGGACCGGCAAGTCGCGAGCTCATACCTCGAAGGCATCATTCTAGCGAACCCGGATAAGGATAACTTCCTCGTGCCTTACTTTTCCGAGTAAGTCATCCCCTCACCGCCCCGTAACATATGGTTTCTTAGATTTCGATCATTCTTTTGTCTAACATTCCGTGTTTTGTGCAGTGACACATTGCACACTCATCCTCTTAAGCCCGAAATATTCCATGGCCACGTATTTCGACTCGGACCGTCAATCAAGGAAAGACTACATAAATATCAAGAAAGTTCTTGATGATGCTCTCCCCGGCTATGCCAATTCTGGAGGCACCTTCAGGAGGCCAATTTGTAGGTACGGAAAGCACGTGTTCACCCACGTAACGACGTTCCCCTGCGTCAAGCAGCTGCCTGGCAGTCAGAAGGATGCCTACTACGCCCTCCATCACATGTGGGTGATCGTACAGGAACATAATCACCTTATGCTACCAAATAATCTCAAAGAGTGGGCCGCACGCTTGTCGGCAATCCAAGATGAAGACATCAGACAAGAATTCTTTCGCATCCAGTCGGAGTTTGCGGAAATCATCTATCAAGATGTCCTTCGTACCTCGGGGCAGTTCTACCTCAAATATCAACCGTCCAATAGTGAAATAGAAACAATGCTACAAATGCAGGCTGACAACGACCGCACATTCATGACCATCATGAAAGATGGCGGCTTCATCCACGCTCCGGTCCCTGAGTAGAGTCGAAAGTATTGATGCTATGTAGTTCTGAAATATCGATTAGCTCATGTTGTAATTAAACTTTAATGAACTTGTATGTCTCTTTAGTTTGTACAGTCATTTAACTTATATGTAATCGATGCTATTTATTAGTAGGACCATGAATAATGCTATTAATGTGTTGCTTTTCTCTTCCGATCCTTTTATTGCATACTTATATATTATCTATGAATTGCTACTAATGTTTTGTTTGTCTAGCGCATAGAGATGCCGTCGTATGTTGTGTACAAGGGTGAGGTTCCCGAAGTCTACGACGACTGGGAGGAGTGTCGGAGACAGGCTCACCATTTCAGCGGTAACAGTTACAAAGGGTACACCACTAGGGCGGAGGTGGAAGCTAGATACACGCACTATCTAGCGGGAGAGAGGAGGGAGCGGAGGAGGAACCGGATGAAGATCAGTTTCATTGCGATGATGCTCATCGTGACCGCAACCCTCTTCTATGTGATGGTAGTTTAGATATCGACTTGTAATGTGAAGACAAACTCGCTACTCGCGGTCTCGTACTTGTAATGTTCTAACTTTGTTTGGTATTTTGAATTCGGAGACTAATATGATGAATTGTATTCGGAGACTAATCTTCTATTGTATTCGATAAATCTGCTGTTTATATGTTGTGCTGTTTATATTCTGTGCTGTAATGTATTTTGTAACCTATGCAAATATCAGAAAAACAAAAAAAGTAATTCCTAATATTCATAGTAGTGGCGCACCATATTGCACTTTAGTGGCGCATAGAAGTAAACACACCAGTGGCGCATTATCTAAAAGTGCGCCATTAGTAACCCAGAGCACAAGGTACAAATGGCCCCTTGGAGTAACAGCAGTGGCGCACATCTGGGCCTAGTAATGGCGCAGTTTAGCTGCGCCATTAGTGTCTGGGATAGTAATGGCGCACCAGGTGGTGCGCGACTATTATGTAGATTAACAGTGGCGCACCAGGCGTGCGCCATTACTATTTATTAGTAGTGGCAGTATAATAATGGCGCACCTATAGTGCGCCATTAATAGCCAAAATAGGTGCGCCACTAACAGCCTTTTTTCTAGTAGTGCAATACTGCAGGGGCTGTTATTGATTGCAATAAAATCAAAGTCACTTTTCATATCAATGGAAATGAGCATATAGTGCATTTTTCATAGAAATAATTTCAAGTGAATGGTATTAATGTTATTGAAAAATCTCCGACAATTACTATTGGAAAATTTGAAATTCCTTTACCTACTGCCAAAAAGAAATATGACATACTTATTGTTGGGGATATGCATATCCCCATAGAGATAACTTTGTGTTTTACGAAAGTTCTTTGGGTTTATGTTAATTGAAAGTGATGTTAATAAGACTTGATCAACCATATTAATGGATTGTTTTCGAGAGACATGTGGCCGATGAATTTAGTAAGCACCACCTTCTGTCCCTACTTTTTGTTTTTTGTTATTCTTAGTTAAATAAAATAAAATGCCATGTGTTGTGGTTTTGTCACGGCAGATGTCCTCATGAAAGGATTTAGTCGTGGAGCCATCGCTACGGGTTAGCTTAAAGGGGTTAAACCAGACAAGGGACACAAGAGTTTTATACTAGTTCGGCCCCTTACGATGAAGGTAAAAGCCTACGTCTAGTTGTGATGGAATTGTTGGGGTTTCTATGACGAGGGAGCGAATCCGCTTTGCCTGGCTCTCGAGTTGTTGTTGTGTGTTGTGTTGTCCCTAAACCGCCGTCGGGTCGTCCCTTTATATACACAGGTTGACGCCCGTCGGTTTAGAGAGTCCCGAGGCCGGATCGTTAACGTGTCCAACTCGGTCTCTATCCTTCCTATCTTACAATGCAAGTTACATGAGAAAGTCGGTTTACATCTATAGGCCTTAACCCGCCTTTGGGCCTTGGGCCTTCGTAAAGCGCCACCATCCTCATGTCTTCATGGGCTTCTAATCTTCATAGAGTTAACTCGGCTACTCCTGGCCGATTTACGTCCAGTAGTAATATCCCCAACATTAGGCCCCAGATTGATTTGAACTTGTTCATGTCAATCTTCAACACTTCGAAAAATTCTTACCCTGACACCTTCACATGGATCTTGTAAACCGCCATGACATCATCCTTCAGATCTGCAGTAATCCGCCATGATGTCACCTATTCGTTGAAGCCGAAGATGCCCTTTATTAATGAGCATCCAACCACCGAGGCGACAACTTTATTAAAGATCCATTTTTGAGCTCCTCGATTCTCGCGCCTGTCGCTTATCTCTTCGCCTTATAAATAGGACTGCGACCCCTTTTTCTGTTTCCTCAGCTACCTCTTCATCTCTTCTTCCTCGTCGCGACATCCCTGCGCCCGAACGCCGCCGCCGTTGTCGAACTTCGCCCCTGCATCACCGCCGGCCGCTACATCGACCTGGTCGCATCAGAGAGACGCGACGCACCTCCGCTACCTCAACAGCTGCTGTAAGCCTTTCCTTCTTTCTTCTGTAGATCCATTAGGGTTCATACGGGTTCATGCCTCTCTTCCCGTGTTCTTCCTTAGCCCATATATAGCAGAACTCGATCTTGACGTGTTCCGCATAGTAGCTATGGTACTCCTTATCTCGGCCATTTAAACCAAACCTTAAATACCTAACAACTTGATCTGGACCTTTTGTGAACTGCTTCGGGACCAAACCTTTTTAAGTCTCAATATTTTTCCTTTTCCTGACTTACTGTAGATCCAAAATTTCAATGCAATCTTGTGAAACCTGTTTTTCCTTACTTAGTCATTCTTGCCTTAGATCTGTATCTTCCTTATCCGCATAGGCGGTTTATCCTTGTAGAAAATAGTCTATCATATGCCATTAGTCCCCTTGTAAACCGCCAATCCGTTTATCTCCATTGTCATACTCCGGTTTAATAGTGTATACCTCTGTTTCTGCTTATCGCTTTATCATTCATAATAGCATCAGCCTCCGGTTTACCGATTTCACATACTTGGATTCCTTTTCCCTGTTGTACCTTATGCATCACCATTAATGAATCGTAAACCGGTATTATTTTCTTCCTAGCTTTTCACTTGCAATGGCCAAGCAGTTTTATTCCTGCAACTGGGTCCCCTCCCGGGTTACAGAGGAGCAACTGAACGGAATGGTCAAGATTGGTACCTTACCAAAGAAAAATGAAATCTGGTGGCGAGTTCCTGGGCCGGAAAATCCTCCTACCCCCAAGTAGGGTGAAGTAGTGGTGTTTGTTGATCACATAGGCCGTGGCTTTAAACCGCCCGAATCAAAGTTTTTTCGAGATGTACTTGCCAGCTTTCAGCTCCACCCTCAAGATATTGGACCCAACTCGGTATCCAATATATGCAACTTTCAAGTTTTTTGTGAAGTGTACCTACAAGAAGAACAAACTGTCAAGCTGTTCCAGGATTTCTTCCATTTAAACCGGTGCACTGAATTCATAGACGGACCCAATACTGAACTTGGCAGCGTCTCCATTCAGAAAAGGAAAGAAGTTGAGTTTCCTCATGCCAAACTTCACAGTCACCGAAAGGAGTGGAACCAAACTTGGTTCTATTGCAGAGACACCTCTCCCGAAGATGAGAACCCTCTGCCGGGTTATCGTGCACACCGGCTTGCTAATAATCATCCACTTCCGCAATGACTAAATGCCCAGGAATGAGCCTCCTACGCACCTCAACTCGCCAAGCTTAGAGCCTTCCTGGCCAACGGTTTAACAGGCATGGACTTCGTCCGTTGCTGGATATCCTGGAGCATTTTGCCGTTAAGTTGCCGCTCCGACTTAATGTGTGAGTATACTGGTGACGTACAAGACTCTCAATGTCATATCAATATTCAACTAACAGATGAAGAAGTCATTGAGTTTGTGAAGAAAATGTTGAACAAACCAGAAGCTTTCTGCAGCAAGACCGGGTTAAGCTCCTTTTACACGAAAAACAAATCGCCCGTTGTAAGTATTGTCTGTGCTTCCGCTTTACAGATGATATTTTTGTACTGTGCAATCTTTGAATACCCTCTGCCCATTCTTAAACAGGGTGATGATCTGTTCTAGAAAAAGAAACCTCAAGAGAAAGCAGTGAAGCCTTCGCGTCCTAAAACAAAAGACATCAAGAAAACCACCAAGAGGAAGGCACCTGCACCCATCGATTTAGAGCTTGATGACGACCCGGATGAACCGGAAGCAGAGGTAGAACTTGACTCACTTGGTTCACTTTTCATGCATCTCATTGACAATGATATTTATCAGGAGGATGCTGAAGGTAGCCAAGCTGACAATGCAGAGGTAATTATCCTTTCCTCCGGTTCAGATCCTCTGCCAACACAAAAAACCCGTCAAGCAGTCCGGAAAGTAAGCTTTTCTCACCCTATTTCTCACTTGGATCCAACATTTATTTTGAAGAAGCAGCACCACGAGGCTCGCCGCACAACCTGGCACATCGGCCAAACGGTCACTTCAACCGGTTTACCAAATACCCCGGTCCGGAAACGCCGACCTGAGGTCTCACCCACTTTTGACACTTCTTATCTCAAGGCCGGCTATCTCCGACAATTCAAGTAGCCCTCAAGGGCCGGTTTATGATGGTAATCATAAATCAGGACTTTGTAATATCTCAACCCTTGCATACTTATCCTCCATATGTCAGGTGATCCTTTGAAATAAACCGGTACTTTATCATTGTATTCCTGTAGTTTTCCTCTGTGTAGTCCCCAAGGGCCGGTTTATCTTTCCAAGGTGAACCAGGATTTTAACCAATGCTCCAATTTGAACAAATGTACATTAGGCCCCAAGTGTCAAGGATAATGCTTGCATTGTACTTGAGACTTGAATTTTTTTGATGACAGAGCAAATAGGCATTAGCCCCCAAGTACAAAGTGCATAACTTGTTATACGCTTGGTACTTCGAATATACATAGCCCATTGATGATATATCTTGCCTTTGTAGGCTGAGCTGAGCAAGAAGGACGCTCAAACCACTGACCTTCAGGAGAACATTAATTCTCAGCAAGCGGAGGCTTCCAAGGCCAAGGAAGAACTGACTAATGCCTTAGTAGCCATGGAGAAGCTGAAAGAAACCTTTAATAAATAGCGTGCAGACTGGGAGACAGAGAAGGCCAGTTTAACAAAGAAGGCCGAAGACGCAGAAGCAGCCCTGATGCCGTTGGTTGAAGAACTGACCGGCTTAAAACGACAGATTAATGCCATGACCTCTGCTGTATTTGGTGAGTATCCGCATATGAAGTTTTTTCCAATCCATAATATCTTATCAAAGGCCGTTTACTGATGCTTTACCATGACAAGGACCCGCATTACTCATCTGGGCTCCGACATGTGGATGAAGCTTAAAGTGGCATATACTTTGATAGAACAGCTATATTCTGGATCCCAGCGAGCCATTTGCACTGCAGCTTATAACAAGCCTCCTCCAATGTTGATAAAAGAAACCATCGAAAAGCTGGCCATGCTGCCTGCCCGGTTGAATGAACTGAAGAGATCAGCCGCAAGGTCAGGTGCGCTGACCGCGCTAATCCGGGCCAAGGCGCGGATTCCAGATCTTGAATCGGCAGATATCGGCCAAGGCTACCCTAGCGTGAAGGAAGATGGCACAAATTTCAACAACGATGATCTCCGAAGGCTGACAAAGGAAATGCAGCCTACAACGAGTAAATTGGCGGATGACACAGATCTATCTCATTATCAACCGGTTTATGATGTTGAGGGGAAAAGACAGCCCGCGCCGATTCATGATGTAAAAGATCTTGTTCCACCGGTTAGTAAGCATACTTATGCCCCTGACATTGACCCTTCCAACCTTATTCATGAAGAAGACGTTTTTCAAGCCTTAACTGGAATTGATTGGTCAAATATTGATTTCCAGCGACTGGGTAGGGGTGAGGAGAATGCACCCGCTCAAGATGACCCTCAATCTTCAAGCCGTCTGGATGAAGAATCTTAATCCGGAGGCAGGTTTAATCATTTGCCAAACTTTGTTGAAACAATTATCCTGTGTGGGCACTAAAGCGCCTTGTAATAGGCAAGTGCAAATACTTATCTTCTTATGCCATCGAGCATACTTGTTTTGCTTGACATTGATAACTCGCCATGCTTTTGGGATCTATTATATGCATAGTCCACAATGGCTTTATTTAGCTTATTCCCGCAAAAAAATTGAAAGTGTCCTAGCGGTTTATCGCTGGACGGGTCATGGTGCCCAAACATATATATAACCTGGATGCCGAACCAAGGCTGTAATATGTAGATATAAAATAGATGATACCTGTGGTATATCTTGTTTGGCTTACCAACTGTTGTTATAACAAGAGGTGATAACACCAATCTGGAGTGTTGATGACTCCTTGCATCCTTGTCAGTTCATACCGAAATCTTTCCGGGTGATGGTAAACACCGGTTTATGCATATAATTGTGGTGACCTGTAGTCAAACCGGACTAGAGCAATATTATTGCTGGATTAAAACTGACCATGTACTGACAACTTAGCATTGAAAGTCATGCCGGGTTGTAATAAACACCGGTTTATCAGAAAATATTCATAAATCCCTTATCAAAAGATGTTTAAAACAACAAATACAAAAGAAATATGCAAGGCTTTTCATGGGCTGCCATGCCCTAAATCGAGGCTTTTCATGGGCTGCCAGGCCGCTGAGTTAAACCATTTTTCAAAGCCTTTTAAGATGGACCTCAATCTTTAACCAATCATCGTTTTAACTTTGACAAGTTCAGGGTCTATGAGATTGACTTGTCAAACGTTCGATGGGTCATACCAGGTTTACCTGGACGGAGTGGCTTACTTAAAAAGGTAGGATAACCCGGGGTTTTAGGTGAATACACCTGGCTTGATAGCCTATTACAAGGGTGCAAGCTCGTTGTTCTTTGAGAAGCAAGGAGCCCCCAAGTAATATTGCAGCTATGCTCAGTGGTTACCTATGTTTGAGTTGTGCTTTATGCAACAGACTCTCTTTGGTTCCACATAATTTCCTTTTGGCTTTAAGCCTATCAAAAGGTGTAGCTATGGTGTAAATACAACCAAGCCCCCTAGTGATTTCCCTTTTTGGTCTTAAGCCGATCAAGAGGTGTAGCTATGGTTCAAATACGCCCCAGCCCCCTAGTGATTTCCTTTATATCTGTGTGGCTTTATAGGCCGGGTTAATAGAACTCCGCCTTGTAAGTAGAAGCCCCCATGTAACCACACATGATGTAAAAAAGAACAGAGACCCCGCTTTAGCCGAGGCTCCAGTTTATTATATAATATATACATTGTCATAAGTATGTACATAAGAAGAGCCTGTGGCTCAAGTATAGTAAGGCCGAAGAAGAGCTATATTCCATGGCCGCTGGGTCTCCTCCTCCGATTTGCGTGAGTCTTTGTGCTCTTGAACATCGATAAGGTAGTATGACCCGTTGTGCAGGTTCTTACTGACCACAAAAGGTCCTTCCCAAGGTGGGGATAACTTGTGCATATCAGTCTGATCCTGGATGAGTCGGAGCACCAGATCGCCCTCTTGAAAAGTTTTGGTCTTAACCCGACGGCTGTGATAACGTCGGAGATCTTGTTGATAAATCGCCGATCGCGCCGCTGCAAGATTACGCTCCTCATCTAACAGGTCCAGTGAGTCCTAACGTGCCTTCTCATTTTCAGCTTCAACGTAAGCCGCCACACGGGGCGAGTCATGACGGATGTCACTAGGGAGAACCGCCTCTGCTTCGTAAACCATGAAGAAAGGCATGTAACCCGTGGATCTGTTTGGTGTGGTGTTGATACTCCATAATACGGAAGGTAACTCCTCCACCCAACAACCCGGCGTCCGCTTTAAAGGAACCATAAGCCGGGGTTTAATACCTCTCAAAATTTCTTGATTTGCCCTCTTTGCTTGACCATTGGACTGGGTGAGCCATTGACGCTACATCAAGCCGGATGTGCTCACATTGACAAAATTCCTCCATATCACCCTTGGACAGATTAGTACCGTTATCAGTTATAATGCTGTATGAAAAACCAAACCGGAATATCACCTTTTTGATGAATTGGACCGCCGTGGCTGCATCACACTTACTGACTGGCTCTGCCTCTACCCACTTGGTAAACTTATCAAGCACCACCAGCAGGTGGGTCCTTTTGTCCTTGGACTTCTTAAAGGGTCCAACCATATCTAGCCCCCAAGTTGCAAACAGCCAAGTGATTGGAATCATTCTTGACTCTTGAGCTGGAACATGAGCGCGACATGCAAATTTCTGACAACCGTCACACCTTTTTACTAAATACTCAGCATTAGCATGAGCCGTCAACCAATACAAGCCATGAGGAAAAGCCTTAGTCACCAAGGATTTTGAACCAGCATGGTGACCACAATCTCCTTTGTGGATTTCTCGCAAAATCTCACAACACTCTTGAGGAGACACACAACGCTGAATTGCTCCTGTGACGCTGTAATGATGTAGCTCCCCGTTGATAACGGTCATTGACTTGGATCGCCAGATTATCTGCCGGGCCACGGTTTCATCATCCGGTAACTCGCCCCGGTTCATGAAAGCCAAGTACGGGACTGTCCAATCCGGTATAACATGCAAAGCCGCCACCAACTGGGCCTCCGGGTCTGGAATAGCCAACTCCTCCTCTATGGGTATCTTGACCGACGGATTATGAAGTACGTTGAGGAAGACATTAGGTGGCACCAGTTTACGCTGAAAACCTAGACGAGTTAAAGCGTCCACCGCTTCATTCTTTCGCCGGTCTATATGGTCAACTTGATAACCCTTGAAATGTCCAGCCACTATGTCCACCTCTCGTCGATATGCAACCATGAGTGGATCCTTAGAATCCCCAAGTGCCAGATACCTGCTGAGCCACCAGGTCCGAGTCACCGAAGCATTTAACCCGGCTTAAGTTCATCTCGTTAGCCATCCTCAGACCATGGAGCAAGGCCTCATACTCAGCTGCATTGTTAGTGCAAGGGAACATTAAGCGGAGAACATAACAAAACTTGTCACCTCGTGGGGAAGTTAATATGACTCCAGCCCCCGAGCCCTCCAACTGTCTAGACCCATCAAAGTGAACGGTCCAATATGTGTTATCTGGCTTTTCCTCCGGTGCCTGCAACTCTGTCCAATCATTGATGAAGTCCACAAGTGCTTGGGATTTGATTGCTGTGTGAGGCGTATATTTTATCCCGTGAGGTCCAAGCTCAATAGCCCATTTGGCAATCCGGCCAGTTGCTTCTTTGTTTTGAATGATATCTCCTAGAGGGGCTGAACTGAACATTGTGATAGGATGACCCTGAAAATAATGCTTGAGCTTTCGGCTTGCCATGAAAACCCCATACACCAGCTTCTGCCAATGCGGATACCTCTGATTTGACTCGATAAGCACCTCACTGATATAATAAAACCGGCCGTTGAACCGGATACTCCTTTCCGGCCTCCTTGTGCTCCACAACAATAGCCACACTAACAGCCCGGGCATTAGCAGCCACATATAGCAATAAGGGCTCTTTATCGACCGGAGCCGCAAGGACTAGCAGTTCAGCTAAATGTCTCTTCAAATCCTCAAACGCTTTATCAGCAGCGTCGCTCCAGACAAAGTCATCTGTTTTCTTTAGCATCTTGTATAAAGGGATAGCCTTCTCCCCAAGACGACTGATAAACCGGCTCAAAGCCGCAATTCGGCCCGCTAAACGTTGAACATCATCGATACATGCCGGTTTAGCTAGAGAGGTGATAGCTGTGATCTTCTCTGGATTAGCCTCAATGCCCCTGTTAGACACCAGAAAACCCAAGAGCTTGCCCGCCGGAACACCAAAGACACATTTGGCCGGATTAAGCATCATCTTATAAACCCGGAGGTTATCAAAGGTTTCCCTCAAGTCATCTATCAATGTTTCCTCCTTCCTAGATTTCACCACAATGTCATCCACATATGCATGAACATTGCACCCAATCTTGTTAGGACGACAATTTTGAACACAGCACTGATAAGTCGCCTGGGCACTCTTGATTCCAAAAGGCATATATACATAGCAGAAGGCTCCAAAGGGAGTTATGAAAGCTGTCTTCTCCTGGTCTTTAACTGCCATTTTGATCTGATGATAACCAGAATAAGCATCCAGAAAACACAAACGGTCACACCCCTCCGTAGCATCAATGATTTGATCAATACGAGGGAGAGCAAAGGGGTCAGCTGGACAAGCCTTGTTCAAGTCCGTGTAGTCCACACACATCCGCCAAGTTCCATTTTTCTTAAGAACCAGCTGAAAGTGCTAGTTATCGACTAGAGGGGGGGGTGAATAGGCGATTTTTATGAAAGTCTTCAAAACATGGGAGTTTCGAAGACAAACGATAGAAATGAACCCATAAACATGCAGCGGAAGGTAGACTACACTAGGCAAGCCATATTCAAGTATTCAATGAAGTGAAAGCACGAAGACTAATAGCAGCTAGGAAGAACGGATCGGGATGGAAGATAGTATGAAACCAATCAGAACAAACAGTTACACAGTGAAGACAAATAGATAATGCAAACAGGCAATGACTTCACAAGGACCAACTGTAAATAAAGAGATGGGAAGGATACAACCAGTTGCTTGTTGAAGACATTGATTTGTTGGACCAGTTCCAGTTGCTGTGACAACTGTAAGTCTGGTTAGGGAGGCTGAGATTGAACTCAGAAGACCGTGTCTTCACCTTATTCCCCTTGAGCTAAGGACACCCAGTCCTCGCCCAATCACTCAGGTAAGTCTTGAAGGTAGACTTCCAAACCTTCACAGACTTTGTTCACCGGCGATCCACAATGACTCTTGGATGCTCAAAACGCGACGCCTAACCGGCTAGAGGATTCACAGTCCTCAAGTGTAACAAGTCTTCAGATCACACAAACAGGAAGACTTCAGTGATGCTTAACACTCTTTGGCTCTGGGTGTTTAGGGCTTTGTCCTCACAAGGATTTCTTTCTCTCAAAGGCTTCAGAGGTGGGTTGCTCTCAAAAGACAAAAGCCGTGCACAAACTCTGAGCAGCCACCAATTTATGGTGTAGGGGGTGGTCTATTTATAGCCACTAGGCAACCCGACCTGATTTGTCCGAAATGACCCTGGGTCACTAAGGAACCGACACGTGTTCCAACGGTCAGATTTCAAACACACGCAACAACTTTACTTGGGCTAAAAGTAAAGCTGACTTATCCAGCTCTGGATAAGTTTTGCTCTCATTATCTTCACTCAAAGACATAGGATTTTGGTTAAGCATCACTTTAGTCACTCTGACTTTGTTCACTGGGACCCCATTTAACAGTATGGTGGTTCCTATGACTCAACAAAAAAGAAAAGGAAACAACGAAACAACTAAGTCTTCGCGCTCCATAGTCTTCACGCGATGTCTTCTCTTGTCATAGTCTTCAATGTGAATATCTTCACATACCACCTTTGTCTTCAATGTCTTCATACATTTTTAGGGGTCATCTCCGGTAGGTAAACCGAATCAATGAGGGACTACTACCTATGTTGTCCTGCAATTCTCACAAACACATTAGTCCCTCAACCAGGTTTGTCGTCAATACTCCAAAACCAACTAGGGGTGGCACTAGATGCACTTACAATCTCCCCCTTTTTGGTGATTGATGAAAAACTGGTTGAAGTTTTCAACGGGGATAAAAGTATGTGAAATTGTAAAGGATTTAGGTATTGTCTTCGTAAGTAGCAGAAAGGCTCCCCCTGAAGATGTGCATATAAGTATTTTGCTTTTGAATGCAAATGCACATGGCAGGTTCTACTTGCGGAGCTCCTCTTCTACTTATGAAGACAATTCATCATGCATGAAAGGATATAACAAAGATAATGACATGCATAATGAAAAATGGACGTCTGCAAAATGACTTCGTGCGGAATTTATCGTCGCACATGCGGAATTTATCATCGCATCACATAGTTGACGAAAAGGTAGCAGACGACCATCAAGTTTAAGTGTTACAACTCAAAACGAACCAAATGTATTAAAAGTGGGAGTTGTAAGAACTTGGCAAATGTAGTAGAAGTATAGCAACCACCCATATGGACCCGCTTGAAGACTATCAACTCATATGCTTCTCCCCCTTTTGTCAGTAATGACCAAAAAGGTTTGAAGACATAGAGCTTCTACTCGTTCCCATGAGGAGTAGGCGAAGCAGCAGGGTCGTCATTGAGGTTCGGTGGTGCAGAAGAACTTAGTGCAGTGTCGACACGCGTTGAAGTTGGAGGTGGTGAGGTAGCATCATCTTGATCATCTATGACTCTGGCATTCACTGTTGCAGCTGAGGAGGAATAGTCAGAGTCTTCGAGTGAGGGAGTCCGACGCAAGTGAGCATTCCTTGGAGGAGTTGAGTCAAACTTGAATCTCGCTGTGAAGCCATCGTCTTGAAGATCAGCTTCAGCACTGAGCAATGTCAAGCTCTTCCATGACCTCCGACAGGTTTCATGTGTAACAAAGGCATTCTTGGTGGCAAGATTGCGAATGCGATTGACGTCCACCAAGAGGCTTTGCATCTGACGTTTAAGCCAGTCATGATGCTTGTCCTATTTATGATGTAGAGTGATGAGAAGCTCTCGGTCATTGAGAACACGATATCGCTTCCGAGGCCTTTGGGCAATGGTGCTTGCAGTGGCTTCAGTTTGGGTGCGAGGGGCACGTGTATTGCCAGCCAAGGGATAAACACGAGAAACGGCCTGAACTCCTTCAATGGGCTGGGTGAAGCTTTGATGATCGACATTGTGAAGACAAATAGGCTCCTTTGCAGGATCTAGGTAAATGGCTTCAACAGACAGATCAACCTCTGGCAAGAATATAAGATGATTGCGCGCAGACGGCTGATAGTTGATAGCAGAGTGAAGCTTGATGAGGTGCATTACCCATGGAGCATAGAACTTCAGACCAAAGATATCAGAGCCAAATGCAGCCAATTGTCTAATGAAGAAGTCTTGAGCATTGAAGCTGATGCCATTGAAGATATAGAAAACCAATGTCTTCATTGCTCCTTCAAGCTTCGCTGCAGGAGAATGTCCTTTGACCGGCCAAAGAGTTCGCCTGATAATATGATAAATAGTGCGGGGCAGATACTCTAGGTCTTCAACAAAGAACTCCTTAGGATAGTCAGCATCTTGTGGCAGTGGTTTCATCATGCTCAGCATTTGGATCATGTTTGGCTCTGGCTTCTGGAAGATGCTTTCCAACGCATTCTAGTGTAGCTGACAACCTGGTTCATAATGTTCGCCAGGACTGGGCAGGGCAGTAAGCTCAATGATGTCTTGGGCTTTAGCTTCATGGTGTACATTGCCTGTCATCCACTCAAGGATCCAAGTCTTCGGATCCCTGTTGTAGCCGTGAATGTGAAGGGTAGCATAAAATTGTAGCAGAAGCTCTTCATTCCAATGTTCTTTGGCAGTCACAAACTGTAGAAGGCCAGGATCTCTGAAGTAGTCAAGGGCTTCTTCTAGGCAAGGCAGGCCAGCCATGGCTTCGCTGTCTAGACGCATATGAGGGAAAATGCGCCCCTGATTGTATAAGATGCAGGAATAGTAACTGCGCTGCTGATAACTCCAGAATCGATCTGATGAGATTCTTGGCCTTGTGTTGGGGTTCTTGGCATTGCCAAAGAATGTGTTGTGTGCCTTGAAGCCATTCAGATTAAATGATCCTGATGAAGTTGCAGTAGCTGGAATCCTTGGCAGCCTTGGCTTTGGCTTCTGGACCTGAGGCCTGTGCTCCACATGATAGTCAAATTGCGGACCGGCAGCAGGTGGAGGAACCAGAATGGGCCAACAGACGGTGGTAAGTTTGCCTTGATAGAATGCTTGCTCAAGGGTGTGTGGCCATGGAGGCGGTACAGGAGCAGTGGCATTGACTTCTGGCTGCAGATTTGCGTCAGGAGCAGCATTGGCTTTAGGTGCAATCACTTCTGGCACCACATTAGCTTTAGCCGCCACATTAGCTTCGGCCATGACAACATCATTGGCTTCAGTGTTGGTGTTAGTGGCCGCCTCAGAGTTTACAACCTCCACTCGAGTAGCTGGAGCGTCAGACACGTTCTCCTCGAGAACAACTTCAAGGTTGGACGGGGGTGTAGCAACACGTTCTTCATAAAAACTCTTGGTTCTTCTTTTTCATCAGCTGATGCAGCCGGAATATCTTCAGCCGCTTTGTCTTCAGACTCGGGGATGTTCGCAGTAGGAGAGGCTTCAGGAAAGACTTGGCGTGAAATGGATTGGCGCTCTTCTCCTTCTGGAACACTTGACAGATTGACCTGTGGCCGTGGTCCTTTGCGAAGTCTGTGGAACGCTGGCGACGCTTGTGAAGATGGAGTTGGTTGGGCCACAAAGTCATTCTCTTCAAGCACCGAAGTGGTGACTTGAGGTGGGGGAGTACTTGGTGATTCTTCTGTACGGGGGGAGTCTTGTGGGTGATCAGCCCATGAGTCATCTTGAGCAATTGGCGTCAATGGACGACCAATGCTGATGAGTTTTCTGTTCGTGAGAATAAGCGATGATACTACATTGTGTTCGATCTGAGGAAGGACTTCATCATCTTCAACATTGTCTTGATGACCAATGTCTTCAGCTGCGGTGGGGTCAACAGCTAGAATGTCTTCAACTTCTGGAGCCTATGTGGAAGCAGGCTCATGAACTATCAACTGGCGCTCACGGTGTTCAGACGCATGATGAGCAACTGAGATTGGCTCGACAACAAGGGGCTCTGTGGGAGCAGCCCGATCTTTCTTCTTGGTTTTTCTCTTGTTGGTCGGTGGAGCATCGTCAGTGGTGGCCTTGCACTACTAGGGAAAACCTTATACGCAGAACTTTAGCAGTAGCACGGGTCAAAAAAGCACGCTGGTGCTAAGTAGCAGTAGCGCACCTGTGCAAACCGCGCTGCAGATAAAGTTCTAGTAGTAGCGCGTCTTGTTCTAAACACGTTACTACTAAAATTCCCACAACTTAGCCGATAGGCTACACATAGTAGTAGCGGCCTGTATCGAACCGCTCTACCGCTACTTTCTTTGTAGCAGCGCATTTTAATCTAAACTCGCTACTGCTAAAGGATATAAAATTAAATGGAAAGCAAATAGAAAGGTAATTGAAAATAAAAGAAATAGTTTAAGGTGAAAGGAAAAAAATAAAATGTGAAGAAAACTAAATGAAAAAGGGGAAAAAAGAGAAAGGAGTAGCACTAGCGTGTATCCCAGAACGTGCTGTAGCTAACATAGCAGTAGCGCGCTTTCTGGAACGCGCTACTACTACTTCCGACGTAACCACGGGGTTCGTCCTTCCCCACGGCCACTTCCCCCAAATCCAGCTCTCCATTCTCGCCGCCGCTGTCACCCGTCGGCCGCCGCGCGCTCTCCGCACACTCTCTATGCCGCCCCGACCCCAGATTCAACGCCGCCACCGCCCCCGACCTCAACGCTGCCCGGGACGCCGCCCCCGACCCCGACCTCGACGCCTCCATCCGCCGCGCGCCCGAGCCCCGAACCCCACCTCGACGCCGCCTGCCCCTCCCTCGTCGCAGGCACCTGAGGTGAGCACGCCTGCTCCTCCCTCTCCCCTACCTCTGCCTAAGGTTTCTTTATATTTTAGTTGCATCAAATTAGTTAGGGTTCATGTAAGGGTGGAAATGAATCGAATGCGGATGCGGCTCAACTGAGTTAGGGTTCATGTAAGGGTGGAAATGAATCAAATTTCTCAGATGAATCATAAAACGAGTAAAATTTGACCACTTATTTCACTTTATAGTTGGATAATTGGAATATCCGCTACCACTTTCCACCCCTAGCTTCATCAAATTAGATGGTAATTAGGGCAGTAGTTCCTAGGTACTAATTAGTTAGTAAGAACTAGGTACTAATTAGGTAGTAGTTTATTTTTATTTATAGTAAGTTTATTTTTAGTAAGAACTAGTTGAATTAATAGAACTAGTTAGTAAGAACTTGTTGCTATTTTTTTAGTTAAAGCAATTTTTCCCGCATCGACGTGGACGATGCCTATCCCGCATCCTCGTCGTCGAGTCGGCGGAGGACGACACCTGCTTGACCAGATGGGCCATGTCCGGGACTGGGCTCCGCCGGGGTGGTACTGGGAGGCGCTACCTACCAAGGGCATAGGTTGGTGAGGAGCCAGCCTGTCGTTGACCTGAACCTTCTTTGGTGGCGGTCGCGTGGGCCAGTGACGGTCCAGAGGCTCGAGGACCCCGCGGAGGTGGTGCGTCACCGTGTCAGTGAGGAGGACGCGCACATCCGTCGCTACTTGTTTGCGTTGGAGCACAGGTTCTCCAACACCTGGCATGTTTTCTAGGGATCTCACTGGAGCTATGATCCCATGATGGTTCCTTCTCTGTGGGTGTCCACCGCCCGCGCCGATACCCGTCGTGTGCTAGGGTTTTAGTTGTATTAGTGATGTTATATGTATGACACTATTCGGGATGTATTAGTGATAATATTCGACGATGTACAGACGCATGAGATGATTTACTTTTGCTTATTGAATGCATGCTAATTTGAGTCCTATAAGATATTTTGAAATGTATATCTTGTGTTGCTCAAATAGGATATGTGCTTGCCCAAGTGGCCGGTCATGTTTGCAGGTTACACCTGCGAGTGGCCTATGTTTTGCTGGAGTGTTGATTCATTTTTGTTCCGGCAAATTTCAGGCGCTCGATATGTCCTATTTTATCAAAGGTCATGCCGGGTTTTTCCATGAATTTTGGCATGACTTGTGCCAGAATATGTAGGAAATATCGAGTTCCCCGGATTTGTGTGTTGAGTATCCTGGTAGTTGTCTTCGATCGATTTTCAATTCATGTTTTAACTATGAACATAGGAAATGTCTGACGACGAAAAGGATTTCGGTATTTGCAAATACTGCAAAGACGAGCGCGTGCGACGGAATATTACTAGATGATGATAGGTGCTTCAGCATCAAGCTGGACGAGAACTTCGAAGTGGATACAGTAAGTCACAACGACATGTCTTTTTTGTAATTAACCATGACATCTGCTTCATTTGCTTCAACTTATATTTTTTTTACTATTCTACTAGCGTATCCCCTGCCATGCAAGAGTTTTTGTATTGGATAAGATAGGTTTCAGTCATACTATGGTGGTAAAGAAAGTTTACTTGAAGACTGAGCATGGTTATATTTTCCATGAAAAATTATACAATTCAGACGACTACACCTATTTTGTATGCAAAACATGGCGAGCACTATGCAAGACTTATGCATTTGAGACTGATATGGTTATCACCTTTGATATTCGTCCGGAAGATGATATTGAAGGTAATACCGACATTTGGGTCGATGTGCAAATGCCTCCAGTTATACCATTATGTAAGTTTCTCAACCATATTTATGTCTTTGATATTGTTTATTCAAAAATAGTTGACAACTAATTTGTATTGTCAGCTTATTTCGGTGCAAGCAAACATGTCCAGCGCTTGGTAGACATGACCTACTACTGTCCCGGGGCTGAACTAAACTGCGAGGAGCTCAGTCATTATGTTTCATGGCTTGCGGATCTTGATAGTGTCAAGACAAATTTTCTTCCTGCATTTAGAAATGTTAGTACTGAAAATGTGTGACCAATAGTGTTCGTAATGAACTACGGTCACATCTATTTAGGAAGGATGGTAAGATTTTTACTATTTGTCCTCAGTGCATCTTTTCCATACATTATTTTTGAAGCTAAACTTCATTGGTAAGTATGTTACCATACGATGTTCTTCAACAGGGACTCCCGATGAATGTTGTGCCTTATGGGATCAAGACTAAAGGTACCATGAGTATTATTAGCTTACGGCCAAGATATCCTACAGATTACTTTAGTGCATTCAAGATTAGCGACGGATGCTTAATAGTGCAAGACTGGACCACATATGTGATGGGGAAGCGCAGAGAAGTACTAGGGGGCAGCAAATAGATGCACTACCCACGATTAGGAGACAGGTTCATCTGCATGCTCCAACTTGATCAAGGAGGAGAGCTACACATGTTTTATGTTATTTTACCTAAGAGAGAGCAGCAGGAGTGATTAGCTAGCTAGAAATGAGTTTGAGGATGATGATGTGCTACACTATTACTATGATGATAAAATAGCTAGTGTTGGTGGTAATGACTATGATGATTATTATTAGCTACTGTTACTGGTGATTAAATAAATACTATTGGTGGTAGTGACTATGATGATGATTAAATAGCTTGTGCTGGCGGATTAGATTCAAGCGGAGGCAACATGTGGTGCACATGAAAGTACTACTAGTCCAAACTAGATCAAGTTTGTATTAGTAGTATACTTTTGACATGCACCACATATTGCCTCCACTTGAACCTAATCCACCTTCATTTGACACACTGTTATGGACATAGTGATGTAAACCTCATAACTAGTATTGTACCAATATTTGTACGATGGCGCATAAATACACTAAAAAAAGAATACTAGTAGCGATGGAGAGAAAACACGTTGCCACTAGTTACATTAGCAGTAGCGTGGGAGCGAACAAACGCTACAGCTATTTGTCCTAGCAGTAGCGCGGGCGCGTGTTACTACTAAGCAATAGCTGTAGCGCCTTATTAGCAGCGCACCCCCCGCGCTACTAGTGAGCACAAAACCAGCGCTACTGCTAGGGTTTTCCCTAGTAGTGTTGGTCTTGCGCTTTCAGGCTTCGGCTTCAGCTGCCCTTGTTTTCTTGAGCTCCGAAGCCATTGTGGGGACCTTAGGCTTTGAGCCTGTCATACTGGCCGGGAAGACAATGCGAGGTTCTTCCTGCCTTGATGCTTCTGGTTGGGCCACATCAGGCTTCTTCTTCTTCTTGACAGCCATTCTGGGGTCGATGCTAGGTCGCCCCAGAGCATTGCGCTTTTCGGCTTCATTGTAGCCTTGAACACATTTGGCAGCCAAGTGTTTCATGCGCTCTTGAGAACATTTAGCTTCTTCACGTTTCTTGTGGAATGCCTCCTTGAGCTCATGTAGCATGACCTTGAAGTTTTGGACGTCTTCCACGTTGAGCTTGGCCATGTGCTTCTCGAACTGAGCCTTTTCATATTCAATCTTGTGCTTCAGCTCAACAATTCTCTATGCAAGAGCCAGCTCAGGAGCAATGGCTCCATGGAAGGAGACGTTGAGGCCAATTGGGAGTTGAAGATCATCAAAAGTGAGGTCTGGGCTGTCGAACCACTCATCAATGAACTTGTACAGGATCTCCACATCAAAGAGGGGAAGATCATTGAAGATTTCCGCCTCTTGCTTGCTCTTTATAAGCAGCTCAAGAGCATCATCGCCAAGATCGTCGTCGCTAGACAGATCAATGGCTTCGTTCTCATTCCTCAGAACGGCAGCAGGGGTCAATGCTTGACCAGTTGGTTGCATGGGCTTCTTCATCTTGTCAGACTTGGAGATGCAAGAGAGATCTTCAGACTGCACACTGGCTTCAGGCGGTGCAGTGGCCAGAGGCTTCGACCGCGAGACTTTCGGTGCAGAGGAGGGCTTTGAAGCCTTTGGTTTCTTTTGCTTCACAAGCTTCGGTGGTGCAGGCGCTTCGTCAGAATCAGTGTCATCTGCAGAGTGATTCACGGCAGCCCCTTGAACCTGAATGTGAGTGATGAGATCTTCAAGGTTGTAGAAGGGCCCAACAATATTGGGTTCAACATCGTGTGTGCCGTCGGCACGAGGAGCAGAGGGACTGGGGTTGAAGTCTAACCCAAGTGACTTCTTGTTCTCTTTGGCAGAAGTTTTGGCAAACTGGAAGTTGCGCTTAAAGATATTGTCTTCACGACACCATAACACAGAGGATGGGTCGGCATTAGCAGGCTAAGGTCCACGGATCATGCAAGGGTAGAAGCCTTGAGCAATAGCTTCAGACTTTGACTTAGGCTGAAGACCTTTGTATATAATATCTCCCCAGGGGCCCTTGATGGCATTCTTTTCAGCATATTCGTCAGTGACAAATCTGTACTTGAACCATTCCTCTGCCCAATGTCTTCGAATCCATTGGATGCGGTTCTTGCGTTCTCCATAGGTCTCTTCTGGATCTGACTTGTATAGCTCATAAAGATCCGGTGGCAGGTCCTTAGCAGTGTTTTCACGGCGCTGTCTGCCGCTCTTCCTGACTGATTTTTCTGTCACCATGAAGTTCAGACTAAATGGCTTCAGAACGTGAAAATGCTTCCCTTTGCTGGTCAGACATGAATTAGCTTCAGGAGAATTGATGTGATGCTGTAAGAACTCTGCAAATGAATGCAGCCTATGAGAACCAAGGGATTCTCCCAGGGACATGTACCTGTGACAGCATTAGGGATGCGAGGGAAGGGGAAGAGGTCATATGCATTCTCAGAAGATTTTGAAGATAAATCAGTTTAGAAGACATTGACCTCATAGTGCGAAGACATTCACTCATATGTTGAGAGTTGGTTCCAGATTTGTACGAATCCAAGAATAAGTACAAGTGAGGAATCTAACTACTTTGTGAAGCATAAGTGAATATACTAGGCAAGTTATGAGATGTAGAACAGGATAGATCCAACTTTGTAGGGATAGAAACCACTTGTGGTTGAAAGGGATGAATCTATCGGATCAAAAGGACTATAAAAAGAGGTTTTATTTACCACACTAAGAACTGCTAGACGGAGTCAAAGATGAGGCCGAGCAGTCCAATCTTCCATGCCCTAACTTGGCGACGGAGGACACCTACGATGACGGCGGAGAATACGATGTCCGCGGCCGGCGTGAGGACGGCGTCGGTGAGGTCGCGGCAACTAAGCGCTTCGTCGCCGGCGTCGTCGAGAGCTAGCGGTGGCGCTAGGGTTTGTGCAAGAAGAAGTGGAAGAAGAGATAATGACTGGGGTGTGGCATGTATTTATAAGGACAGGTACGGTGCAACATTATTACGCAGGTGCCCCTGGCGGTTCACATCTGAAGGACACGTGGCAAACATGCAACACATTGGAGGTTGTTCCATGTTCCCACGCATGCCTGGATTGTCGGGTGGTCGTTCCCGCTTCTCCGGGTTTCAGGAAAAAAGGATTGAGCATTTAAAATAGATTTATTGTTTGTCTCTGTATCTTCTGCTGACAAGGACGCAGAGAAGACATTTGACAGTTTCAATAGAATGCATATGATTTGGATAGATAGATTTGAGACAGGAGCATAGAAAGGTTAGTGTCCGATCACATTCACTTAGTTCAAAAGATTCAAATAAGAAGACATAGCTATAAGTGAATGCTGTAGAGGACAGAACGCTAATATATGAATATATCTGAAGAAGACCAAGTCAATATTATGAAGATAAACATGAAGTCATGTTGAAATTTGAAGACAAACCAAATGTGAAGACATAGCAAATATAACGCCAACAGAAAACACTCCAAACAAAAGTTTGGTGGTGGCGTTACCCACCGTATAGGATGTATTAGACCCAGACACGGCGCACAATTATCGTGGCTCTCCGAAGTCAAATTCCGCGTTAATGTATTCGCACTCAGAGTGTAAGTCTTCATTAATTGAAGATATACGTTACTTCGTGTGTTGCACATCTAAGTCATCAACATGCATAAGTGTTAGGATGTGTGCCTGATCACAGGACCTTTGAGGATTCCAAGATATTTAGCTCACACCACAACTTGCAAAACCTTTTCTCATCCAAGGGCTTTGTGAAGATATCTACCAGTTGCTCTTCAGTGTTGACGTGAATGATATAAATATCTTCCTTCATGACATGATCTCTGAGAAAGTGATGACGGATCTGAATGTGCTTTGTCTTTGAGTGCTGAACTGGGTTATTGGCAATCTTGATGGCGCTTTCATTGTCACAGTAGAGTGGCACTTGCTTCAGATGAATGCCATAGTTTTTGAGTGTTTGCTTCATCCATAGAAGCTGAGCGCAGCAAGATCCAGCAGCAATGTATTCAGATTCAGCAGTGGAGAGAGATACATAGTCCTGCTTCTTTGAAGACCAACACACAAGTGATCGTCCCAGAAAGTGACATGTGCCTGATATAGACTTGCGATCCACCTTGTCACCAGCATAATCAGCATCCGAGAACCCAACTAGATCAAACTCTGAGCCCTTTGGATACCATAATCCTAGTGTTGGGGTGTCAGCCAAATATCGAAGAATTCGCTTCACAGCTAAGTGATGCGATTCCTTTGGTGCCGCTTGGAATCGGGCACACATGCAAACATTAAGAATGATATCTGGCCTAGATGCACATAAATAAAGCAAAGAACCAATCATGGATCGGTATACCTTTTGATCGGACTCTTTACCATTGGCGTCAGGACCCGGATGACTTTTGGTTGGCATTGGCGTCGTATAACCTTTGCAGTCTTGCATCCCAAATTTCTTCGGGCAATCTTTGAGGTATTTCTCTTGAGATATGAAGATGCCGCTGCATTGCTGCCGTATTTGAAGACCAAGGAAGAACTTCAACTCACCCATCATGGACATATGATATTGCTCTTGCATCATGTGTCCAAACTCATCACTGTATTTTTGATTAGTGCAGTCGAAGATAATGTCATCCACATATATTTGGCACACAAACAATTCACCATCACATGTCTTTGTGAAGAGTGTGGGATCCAGGGAACCAGGTTTGAAGCCTTTGCTCTTCAGGAAGTCTTTGAGTGTCTCATACCAAGCACGAGGGGCTTGTTTGAGGCCATACAATGCCTTGTTGAGCTTGTAAACCATGTTAGGATGTTTTGGATCTTCAAAACCAAGTGGTTGTGCAACATACACTTCTTCTTCAATCTTGCCATTGAGAAAGGCACTCTTCACATCCATTTGATACAGAAGGATGTTATGATGATTTGCATAGGCTAGCAGTATGCGAATAGCTTCAAGCCTAGCCGCAGGAGCAAATGTTTCATCGACGTCAATTCCTTCAACTTGACTGTATCCTTGAGCAACGAGACGAGCCTTGTTTCTGACAACTTGACCATGCTCATCTTGTTTGTTGCGATATATCCATTTAGTGCCTATGATATTGTGTTTACGAGGATCATGATGCTAGACCAGTTCCCATACATTATTCAGCTCGAACTGTTGAAGCTCTTCTTGCATAGCTTGAATCCATTCAGGTTCCATGAAGGCTTCATCAACTTTCTTGGGTTCAGATATTGAGACAAATGCAAAGTGCCCACATAAATTTGCTAGCTGTGTTGCCCTTGAACGAGTGAGTGGACTAGGTGCATTGATGCTATCAATTATCTTATCAAACTGTACTTCATTTGCAACACGAGGATGAACTGGACGAAGATTGTGTTCTTGCTGATCATTGTCATCGTTTGAAGGATTGTCTTCAGGCTGAGCATTGTCTTTAGGTTGATTAGGTGCAGAAATGATAAGTTCCTCTTCAGGATGTACTTCAGACGATATGATTTCTCCGGTTCCCATAAGCTTGATGGATTCACTGGGTGGAATTTCATCTAGCACATTTGGCAGCTGCTCTCTTTGCGAGCCGTTAGTCTCATCGAATCGCACATCCATAGTTTCAACCACTTTATAGTGAAAGAGGTTGAAGACTCTGTGGGAGTGCGAATCCTTTCTGTAACCAAGCATAAAACCTTCATGTGCTTTCGGTGCAAATTTTGAAGTGTGATGTGGATCCTTGATCCAGCACCTAGCACCAAATACTCTGAAGTAACTGACATTTGGCTTCTTACCAGTGAGGAGTTCATAGGATGTTTTATTCAGAAGCTTGTGAAGATAAACACGGTTGATGACATGGCATGCAGTATCAATAGCTTCAGGCCAGAACTTTCTTGGTGTCTTGTATTCATCAAGCATCGTCCGAGCCATCTCAATGAGTGTTCTGTTCTTGCGTTCCACGATGCCACTCTGCTGCGGCGTGTACGGAGCTGAGAACTCATGAGTGATGCCCAATGTATCAAGATATGTGTCGAGGTCGGTGTTCTTGAATTCAGTGCCATTGTCACTTCTGATGTGCTTGGTCTTGACGCCATAGTTGTTCATGGCTCGATTGGTGAAGCGTCTGAAGACATCCTTCACTTCAGTCTTGTAGAGGATTATGTGTACCCATGTATATCTTGAATAATTATCAATAATGACGAAGCCATAGAGACAAGCAGTAGTAGTAAGAGTAGAGTAGTGAGTAGGGCCAAAGAGGTCCATATGTAGCAATTCGAAGCTTGAGTCGTTGTCATGATTGTCTCCGAGGGATGCTTGGCCCTCATCATCTTTCCAGCTTCGCAGGCACCGCATAAGTGATCCTTCTTGAACTTGACACCCTTGATGCCTATGATGCGCTTCTTCTTAGCGAGATTATGCAAGTTCCTCATGCCAGCATGCCCTAGCCTCCGATGCCAGAGCTAGCACTCTGAAGCTTTTGCAAGAAGACATACGGCAAGCTGTGGTCCTGCCGAGAAATCTACCATGTACAAATCATCTTTGTGATACCCTTCAAAGACTAGAGACTTGTCAGATTCCATTAGAACAAGGCAACAATATTTTCCAAATATCACAATCATGTTCAAGTCACAAAGCATTGAGACAGACATTCAATTGAAACCAAGGGATTCAACAAGCATCATTTTATCCATGTGTTGATCCTTTGAGATTGCAACTCTACCTAGACCCAATACCTTGCTTTTACCAGTGTCAGCAAATGTGATGTGACTCTTCTCAGATGGATGTAAGTTTGAGTCCATGAGAAGACTTTGATCACTAGTCATATGATTAGTGCATCCATTATCGATGATCCATTCTGAAGCAGTTGGTGTCATACCCTATAGAACAGTTAGGGGGATGGGCTTCACGAAGAGTAGTGCGAAGCATAAGCATTTGATGAGCAAGTGAATTATGAAAGCTCAGACCCAGGTTAGAACTGATAGGATGCATGTTAAGCGACTCAAAAAATGAAATACATAATAAGATCATTTGGGCATTTTATCTTGTGCCCCACAAGATGTTTTAGGTCCCCAGCAATAGCTTTAGACGCCTTTGATTTCCGGCTGGAGACCATTCCCTACAAAAGAGAGTTAGGTTTTCTTAGCCACCCACATCTTTAGGGGTGGCTTCGAAGCAATGAGTCTAAGTGTAGCATCTGAGAATTTTGGCTTTGAAGCCCTAGCAAATAGTCTTGCAGGTGGTGAATAATACTCATAAGAATAAGCAGAGTAGTTCTCGGTCTTATGAACATGGCGGTTTGATGAAACACGCTCATATTCATAGGCCTGAGTATGGTTTCCCTGCAAAACATTTGTGTTAGTGTGACTCAGGTGAGTTCTCTGTCTGTTTGAAGCCTTTGGACCATATGAAGCCTGTGGTCTGAGGTTTGTCTTCTTCCCTTGTGGTGTCATGACGACATTCACAGGAAGATTCTCCAAACACCTTTTGGGCACCCAGATTTTCTTCAAGGGTGGCCCATTCCTGCAGTTAGTACCAATATACCTGGCAAACACTTCACCATTCTGATTCTTAAACAATTTATACTTTGCATCAAAGGATTCATCAATGACAATAGGGTTAGCACAAGTGAAGCCAGATAGGGTGGATGGATCCACTGAAGGTTCCTTTGCATCAACCCATGTGGTTTTGGGGTACTGCTCAGGCTTCCAGTAAGAGCCATCATCATTCATTTTCCTTTCGAACACAACACCCTCTTTCCTAGGGTTTCGGTTCAGAATCTGCCTTTTGAGGACATCACATAGTGTCTGATGCCCTTTGAGACTTTTGTACATTCTTGTTTCAAGCAATGTCTTCAACCTAGCATTTTCGTCAGCAATAGTAGTGGCATCCTCAGTAGAGGGGTTAGTTACCACATCAATAGTTGAAGATATTGCAACAGTAGCAGCAGTAGAACATTCAGCAACAGAAGTAGCGTTATCACGCTCAAGGCATTTTAGACATGGTGGTTCAAATCCTTCCCAAGTGCGACTGATCTGTTGAGCGCGAAGTGACTTGTTTTCCTTTTGAAGATCTTCATGAATTGCTCTCAATTTCTCAAGTTCTTGCTTCCTTTGAAGATAATCATAGGAAAGCTTTTCATGAGTTGTTGAGAGCATTTCATGACGACCTTCAAGTTCCTCATACTTAACATGAAGATTTTTTTATGTCTTCAATTAAGGACTGAGATCGAGTCATTTCCACGTCCAACAGGTCATCGCTTTTTCTAACAATTTTTGAATATGTTCCATAGCTTTTTGTTGTTCAGTTGCAATTTAGCAAGTGTTTTGTAGCTGGGTTTGGAATCACAATCAGAGTCATCTTCACTTGATGTTTGAAAGTAAGCATCACGTGAGTTTACCTTGGCACCACGTGCCATGAAGCAGTAGGTTGGAGAGGATGGCTCGGGTTCGGGAGATATTGTTTTAAGTGACTCCTTGAAGTCGAGGAACCAGGGATCCTGACGTGTCTGATGACCTTCTGTAGCGTTCGACCTCAGATGGTCATGTCTCTGTGTGTAGCGACCAAACCTCAAACGGTCTGATCTCTGTGCTCCGGTGTCATCCCTAGATCAGTAATGCTGACACCACACAGTACTCGGAGGATTTATAACAGAGTAGCAATCACACACTTATTACATCGAGTGTCTCAAGAGAGAACTTATTACAATAAATATGGCTTAAGGCCATCTAATAACGATAACAGCGGAAGGCTTGGAAGATAAGTGAGTCCATCAACTCCAATGGCATCACTGAGTATAGAACCACGACCTAAAACTCCTTAATCATCGTCTGAAAAGTCTGCAACATTAACATTGCAGCCCGAAACGGGTCAGCACATGGAATATGCTGGCAAGGTAACACTAGAGAGTAATGGAATGAAACAGCTATACTATATGCATATTTGGCTGGTGGAAAGCTCTATGGTTATAGTTTTGCGTAAAGCCAATTTTTCCCTACTACAAAGGAATAAATTTATTTAACTATCATGGTAGTTGTTAAACATTGAGAATGGTTGACAGCATCCTCAATCCCAATTAAACATCATCATTAACAAAACCCAACAAAATTAATTTAGAGTAACATGTTGAGATTCACATGATAATCCACGTACTAGATACTCAAGATGTCCATAACCGGGGACACGGCTAACCATGATTAGTTTAATACACTCTGCAGAGGTTTGCGCACTTTTCCCCACAAGACTCGATCGCCTCCGTTTGGTTTCTCGCACTACATGGTGTTTGAGAAGACGGATGACCGAGACATAGTCTTTCAGAAGCGCTAGCACCTTACGATCGGGTAGACCGTACCACCTACATCCCCTACATCTGCTAGTCTACCACTGTAAGAGTTTGCACGACTTAGTCAACTATGCTAGAGCCCATAATAGCTTGTGGCTGCACACGGAAGTTTCTAGTATGAATAATCTCATGATCCCTTTGAGCCTGGGTGGCGGTCCAAAAGAAAACAGGCAAATCCTGGATTACCCAGGTGCCTCAATCCACCCAGATGTGTGTTTAAGTTGCCACCTTAGATAAACCATTAATTAACAAACTCACATCTGTCATGGATATCACTCACCCAATCCACGTCTACTAGCATAGCATGGCATAATAAGCAAACGTAGAAGTAACTCCCAAAGGTTTGAAAATAAACAGGTAATAGGTTCTACCTCAACTACTCCCAAACCCACAATTTAATTAGATCCTAATCATGCAATGTGTGAGGATTGTTCTAATGCAATAAAACTGGGTAGTAGAAAAGGTATGATCAAAGTGTTACTTGCCTTGCTGATGATCCGCGAAACCTAGCGATTCGAAGTAACAGGCGGCGCACTCCGGGTATTCTATCGCAGACAAACAAACAAGCATACAATAAGCACTCATCTAATGCACAGGTAAAAGTCAAATAAGAGAACTAACCAGAAAGTTCAACTTAAGAACTCCGGTTTGCAAAAAGAATCAAATCGAACGAAGCAACAAAAGTCAAACGGCGAAGGAAAACAACTTTGTTCTACTAATATGGATCTAAGTCAAATTTTACAGTAGCAAAAACTTGTTTAAGTTGGTTAAACGGGTAGAGGGTTTCGAGACGAAACTCCAGGCGCTTGACTCGCCTGATGCCGATAAACGAGCGAAAAGTTATACTAAAACGAAAATCGGATCAAAAATTGCGATCAGAAAAATCGTGGATTTAATCTGAGAAAAATAAAAACGAAGAACGTTCGCTAGAACAAACGAACAGACGAATGCTCGCTAATTAAATAAATTGGAAAAACCGATCTATTAAAAAAACCGAAACTAAAAAAAAACCGATGAAAAACCAAAGGAAAAACCAAACGGTTTTTTGAAGAAAAAAACGGCGGCATGGATTTCGAGGCGACCTCGGGCGGCGGGTCGGCGAGGCGGCGGGTGGCGGCTCCAGCGATGGCGCGTCGGGCGGCGGCGGCGGGGTCGGGCGGCGCGTTAGGGTTTCGGGGGCGCGGGCGGGCTGGCTTCGGCTGGGCTCCCCTCGGCTTATAAAGCCTACGCGGGCCGGAGTCCCGATCGGACACACCCCGTAGGTCGGTGCGATTTTTTTTTAAATTACGCGCAGAAGGAAAAGAATAAAAAGAAATACTAAATGGACTCCAAAAATCCCGAAGCAAATTTTCCCGGGCTTCTAAAATCAAGCCGCACAAGGTGAACATTTATTTGGGGCCTAAATGCAATTTTGAAAAACGCACATTTTTCCTAAATTCAAATAAAATAACGAAAAACTCCGAAATAAAATCTTATTTGATTTTATTATTAGATCCTCAATATTTCTTTATTTTGGGAAAGTCATTTTATTCCCTCTCTCATATTTTTGTAATAGAAATAATTGATGATAAAATAATTAAAATCAAATGATCCTATTCTCAATATTTGAGAAAACTCAAATATGAAAATAACGAAATCCCCAACTCTCTCCGTGGGTCCTTGAATTGCGTAGAAATTTCTAGGATCAAACCAAAAGCAAAATAAAATATGATATGCAATGATGATGTAGTGTATAACATTCCAAATTGAAAATTTGGGTTGTTACAAACCTACCCCCCTTAAGATGAATCTCGCCCTCGAGATTCGGGTTGGCTAGAAAATAGGTGAGGGTGGTCCTTGAGCAAATCTTCCTCTCGCTCCCAGGTGGCTTCATCCTCCATGTGGTGGCTCCACTGAACTTTGCAAAACTTGATAACCTTGCTGTGAGTGACTCGGCTGGCAAACTCGAGAATCTTAATTGGTTTCTCCTCGTAGGTCAAATTGTTATCCAACTGAATTGTTTCCAATGGCACTGTGTCTCTCAAGGGTATGTCAGCCATCTCCGCGTGACACTTCTTCAACTGAGAAACGTGGAACACATCATGAACTCCTGACAAACCTTCGGGCAATTCCAACTTGTAGTCCACTTCTCCCATACGCTCCAAAACTTGATATGGTCCTACAAATCGTGGCGCTAACTTTCCTTTAACCCCAAAACGCTTTGTTCCCCGGAGTGGGGATACTCGAAGATAAGCTCTATCTCCAACTTCGTAAACAGTCTCCTTGCGTTTAGAATCTGCATAACTCTTCTGTCTGGACTGAGCTACCTTGAGCCTATCGCAAATCAATTTCACCTTCTGTTCAGACTCTTTAATCAAATCAGGTCCAAACAACTGGCGGTCTCCAACTTCGTCCCACGACAACGGTGTCCTGCACCTCCTTCCGTACAAAGCTTCGAAAGGGGCCATCTTTAAACTGGTTTGGTAACTGTTGTTGTAAGAGAACTCTGCATATGGCAAATTGTCGTCCCAACTAGATCCGTAATCTAGCGCACAAGCTCTCAGCATATCCTCCAAAATATGATTGACTCTCTCGGTCTGTCCATCTGTCTGTGGATGAAAAGCTGTACTGAATTCTAGCCTAGTACCCAAAGTTTCATGCAACTGCTTCCAGAACTTTGAGGTAAACTGGGTTCCTCTATCTGATACGATACTCCTCGGAACTCCATGCAAACATACGATCCTGGTCATGTATATCTTTGCCAACTTAGCACTGGTGTAAGTGGTCTTTACTGGGATGAAATGAGCTACTTTCGTCAATCGATCAACTACAACCCAAATCGAGTCATAGCCTGAACGAGTCCTGGGTAATCCCGTGATAAAATCCATGCCTAACTTATCCCACTTCCATTCGGGTATCGGCAATGGTTGTAACAATCCTGCTGTCTTCTGATGCTCTACCTTTACTCTCTGACATACATCACAAACTGCTACATACTCCGCAATATCCTTCTTCATTCCGGTCCACCAGAAAATATCCTTCAAATCTAAATACATCTTGGTATTTCCTTGGTGAATCGAATATGGTGAATCGTGTGCCTCTTGCAGAATTAGCTTCCTAATCTCCGGGTCATTGGGCACATAAACACGGTCTTCAAACCATAGGGTGTCGTGCTCATCCTCACGAAATCCTTTAGCCTTTCCTTCGCTTATTTTCTCCTTTATAGAGGCAATCTCCTTGTCAGTCTTCTGAGCTTCTCTGATTCTATCCATCAAAGTTGACTGAATCTCCAATGCTGCTACATAGCCTCCCGGAACTATTTCCAACCATAGTTCACGAAGATTTTCTGCTAACTCCCTTGGTATTTCTCCCGTCATTAATGTATTGACATGGCTCTTACGGCTTAATGCGTCAGCTACTACATTAGCCTTTCCGGGATGGTAATGCAATCTCATATCATAATCCTTGATGAGCTCGAACCATATCCTTTGTCTGAGGTTTAACTCCTTCTGTGTGAAAATGTATTTCAAACTCTTATGGTCCGTGTACACCTCACAATGGTTTCCAATGAGTAAATGTCTCCATGTTTTCAATGCATGCACTACGGCTGCTAATTCCAAATCATGCGTAGCATAATTCAACTCATGATGTTTCAGTTGTCTTGAGGCATATGAAACAACTCTCCCTTCCTGCATAAGCACTGCTCCAAGTCCTCGACGTGAAGCGTCGCAATACACCTCATAATCCTTGGTCTGATCTGGCAAAATCAACACTGGTGAAGTAACCAAACGTTTCTTCAACTCCTGGAAACTAGCCTCACATTCCTCCGTCCATATGAACTTGGTATCTTTCTTCAACAACTTCGTCATAGGCTTCGCAATCTTTGAGAAATTCTCAATAAATCTCCGGTAGTATCCTGCGAGTCCAAGAAAACTCCGTATCTCTCCAACCGTGGTTGGTGCTTCCCACTTGGTCACGGTATCAACTTTAGTGGGATCAACTGCTATTCCTTCTCCAGATATAACATGTCCTAGGAATCCTACTTCCTTCAACCAAAACTCACATTTGCTGAACTTGGCATACAACTGATGTTCTCTGAGCTTCTCAAGTACCAAACGCAAATGTTCCTTATGCTCCTCTTCATTCTTCGAGTAAACCAGGATATCATCAATGAACACTACGACGAACTTATCCAAGAACTCCATAAACACTTTGTTCATCATGTTCATAAAATATGCAGGTGCGTTAGTCAGACCAAATGACATAACGGTATACTTGTACAGCCCATACCTGGTGGTAAAAGCTGTCTTAGGAATATCCTGTTCTCGAATCTTCAACTGGTGGTATCCTGATCGCAGATCGATCTTGGAAAATACCTTAGCTCCTTGCAATCGATCAAACATATCATTGATCATTGGTAGTGGGTACTTGTTCTTGATCGTTACTTCATTCAATCCTCGATAATCAACAACCATCCTTAACGATCCATCCTTCTTCTCCACTAGAAGTACTGGCGATCCCCAAGGCGAAGAACTTGGGCGAATATATCCTTTATCCAGTAACTCCTTAATCTGCTTCTTAATTTCCACCAAATCCTTTGCAGGCATCCTGTATGGTCTCTTTGATATTGGCCCTGTGCCTGGCAATAGCTCAATCAAAAACTCAATATCTCTATCCGGTGGCATGCCTGGCAACTCTTCTGGAAATACTTCAGGGAAATCCCTTACCACTGGTACTTCCTCCTGCACAACTCCTGTTAAGCAATTTACTTGAGTCCTCTTTGGCACATGTCGGGATACATACTTGATCCTTCTCCCTTCTGGGGTGGTAAGCAAAATTGACTTACTAGCACATTCAATATTCCCTTCATACTTTGATAACCAATCCATGCCTAATATCACATCCAATCCTTGGGATTCCAATACTATTAGGTCTGAGGGAAAAACATAGTTACCAATCCTTAATGGTAACCGATCACACCATCGACTAGCCATATATTCTGCTCCAGGCGAGGTTACTAACATGGGTGACCTAAGGGCTTGGGTTGACAGGTTATACTTATCCACAAATCCCCTTGAGATGTATGAATGCGATGCACCAGTATCAAAAAGAACGAGTGCAGTAAATGACTTAACCAAAAACTTACCTATTACTGCATCAGGCTGAGCTTCAACCTCCTCCACGCTAACGTGGTTCACCTGTCCCCTGTTGAAAGGGTTCGGCTTCTTCCGAGAGCTTCCATTGCTATTTCCATTTTGTAATTCAGGACATTCATTTGCATAATGTCCGGTCTTCGAACACTTGAAGCAAGTGACTTGGCTCAGGTCTTTCTTGGCTGGGGTTGATGGGTTGGTGCGATTCTGGCCGTTGCTTCCTCCATTCCCATTACCATTCCTGGTGCCATTGTGATTGTGCGAGCTACCTCCTCCATGGGTATGCTGAAAATGTCCTCCCGGTCTAGGGGTAAAACGTGGCTTCTGCTGAGCTCCTGAATTGTACTTTCCTTGTCCATACTTCCTCTTGCGGTTCTCAATTTGCTGCTGCTTGCCTTCAATCATAAGAGCATGATCTACCAACTCCTGGTAGTTGTTGAAGGTTGCTACCATCAATTGCATGCTCAACTCATCATTCAGTCCTTCCAGAAACTTCTCCTGCTTAGCTGCATCCGTAGCAACGTCATCTGGGGCATAACGTGCTAACTTACTAAAGTCCTCCACATACTGGCCAACTGTCCGTCCTCCTTGGCGCAAGTTGCGAAACTCACGCTTCTTCATGGCCATAGCTCCTGCTGAAACATGGGCAGTACGAAAAGCCTGCTGGAACTGGTCCCATGTGACAGTGTCGACAGGGAAAGTGGCTGTGAAATTCTCCCACCATGATGCTGCGGGTCCTTCAAGCTGATGTGCGGCAAACTTCACCTTCTCCGCATCTGTGCATCCTGCTGTGGTCAACTCTCTAGCTGTCTTGCGGAGCCAATCATCTGCTACTATCGGCTCGGTGCTACTGGAAAACACCGGCGGATTCAGCCTAAGAAAACGGGCTAAGTGATCAACAGGTGGTGGTGGTGGTGGTGGGTTGTTGTTGTTGTTCCCCTGATTCTGATTCTGGACTAGCAACTGCATCAATGTGTTCTGCTGCTGGATCAACTGGGTGAGCTCCGGTGGAAAGGTAAATCCGGGGTCACGTCTCGGAGGCATCTGAGGGTTTAGAAAAGATGAGAGTTAAGAATAGAGGGGGTCTAAAGAGAAAACACTACCCATATGCACATGAGGCAAAAGCAAACAATTCACTTCATTCAATCAAACAAGGGCATACAATCGATCTAACTATCGCAAAAGTGCTCGGACTACTATATTTACATGGTGGACTACTACTACTGATGAGGTGGTCTACTAGAAATATTCTTCGGTTGCAGACTCCATGATATCTGCTCCGGCTTCATCAACATAGTCATCATCGCTATCATCTGGGTCCGAGTCGGTGTCGTCGATGATGATGTAGTCTTCCGGGCGAATCTCCTTGGGTTCTTCGTCTTCATCTACTGGTGTAGGGCCTCCCATAAATATCCCGATCTTCTTGATCAGGTCGTCATTCTTCTCCACCAATACTTCAATTTCCTCTTCATAATCTTCACGTGTAGCCTTGAGTTCTTCCTCCAGTTCCTTGATTCTTGTCCTTGCCTTCTTCAGGTCTATCATGTCGGCGCACATCTGGTTCTCCTGTCGTCGAATGTGCTGGTTTAACTCCTGGATAAAAGCTGCAATTGATCTATCCTTTCTGGTGCTGATCATCTCCCAGTGCTCATCTCGGCGCCCACAAATCTGGTAGATAGTATCCTTGAGATCATTGCGGTAGACTTCTCCAATGCGTCCCATGGCGATGTGAGCTGCCATGCTCTTTCCTACACTCCAAGTTGGTGCATCAAAAGAAAACTCTATGGGCTCAGTGACTGGCATGAACGTCCTTCCTGGAACTTGAACTTGAATCATCCAGCGCTCTTCTTCAGGTAAAGTGGCGTTGTAGGTTCCGGTGAAGCTTGGTACTCCTATGTTCAGGTATCTAGTGACTTCCTTCAAGTGACGTCCAAAGGGTGTATCTTCATCCGGTTGCGTGAACTTGTTCCTTGCATCTGCCATCCTAAAGAGTAGAAAAGATGAGAGGTCAGAAGAGAAGAGAGTGAATAGTGATCTAGGTCCTTTAGCTTAGTGGTCGTGTCCTACAGTCAGCGTGTGCTCTGATACCATCTCTGTAGCGACCAGACCTCAAACAGTCTGATCTCTGTGCTCCGGTGTCATCCCTGGATCAGTAATGCTGACACCACACAGTACTCGGAGGATTTATAACAGAGTAGCAATCACACACTTATTACATCGAGTGTCTCAATAGAGAACTTATTACAATAAATATGGCTTAAGGCCATCTAATAACGATAACAGCGGAAGGCTTGGAAGATAAGTGAGTCCATCAACTCCAACGGCATCACTGAGTATAGAACCACGACCTAAAAACTCCTTAATCGTCGTCTGAAAAGTCTGCAACATTAACATTGCAGCCCGAAACGGGTCAGCACATGGAATATGCTGGCAAGGTAACACATAGAGAGTAATGGAATGAAACAGCTATACTATATGCATATTTGGCTGGTGGAAAGCTCTATGGTTACAGTTTTGCGTAAAGCCAATTTTTCCCTACTCAAAGGAATAAATTTATTTAACTATCATGGTAGTTGTTAAACATTGAGAATGGTTGACAGCATCCTCAATCCCAATTAAACATCATCATTAACAAAACCCAACAAAATTAATTTAGAGTAACATGTTGAGATTCACATGATAATCCAAGTACTAGATACTCAAGATGTCCATAACCGGGGACACGGCTAACCATGATTAGTTTAATACACTCTGCAGAGGTTTGCGCACTTTTCCCCACAAGACTCGATCGCCTCCGTTTGGTTTCTCGCACTACATGGTGTTTGAGAAGACGGATGACCGAGACATAGTCTTTCAGAAGCGCTAGCACCTTACGATCGGGTAGACCGTACCACCTACATCCCCTACATCTGCTAGTCTACCACTGTAAGAGTTCGCACGACTTAGTCAACTATGCTAGAGCCCATAATAGCTTGTGGCTGCACACGGAAGTTTCTAGTATGAATAATCTCATGATCCCTTTGAGCCTGGGTGGCGGTCCAAAAGAAAACAGGCAATCCTGGATTACCCAGGTGCCTCAATCCACCCAGATGTGTGTTTAAGTTGCCACCTTAGATAAACCATTAATTAACAAACTCACATCTGTCATGGATATCACTCACCCAATCCACGTCTACTAGCATAGCATGGCATAATAAGCAAACGTAGAAGTAACTCCCAAAGGTTTGATAATAAACAGGTAATAGGTACTACCTCAACTACTTCCCATCCCACAATTTAATTAGATCCTAATCATGCAATGTTTGAGGATTGATCTAATGCAATAAAACTGGGTAGTAGAAAAGGTATGATCAAAGTGTTACTTGCCTTGCTTGATGATCCGCGAAACCTAACGATTCGAAAGTAATAGGCGGCGCACTCCGGGTATTCTATTGCAGACAAAGAAACAAGCATACAATAAGTACTCATCTAATGCACGGGTTAAAACTCAAATAAGAGAACTAACCAGAAGGTTTCACTTAAGAACTCGGGTTGGCAAAAAGAATTCAAATCGAACGAAGCAACAAAAACCAAACTGCGCAAGAAAAACAACTTCATTCTACTAATCTGGATCTAGGGCAAATTTTTACAATAGCAAAACTTGTTTAAGTTGGTTAAATGGATAGAGGCTTTCGAGACGAATCCCTAGGCGCTTTGAATCGTTGATTCCGATAAACGATCGAAAAGTTAAACTAAAACGAAAATCGGATCAGGAATCGCGATCAGAAAAATCGCGGATTTAATCCGAGAAAAAGAAAAACAATGAACGCCGATTTTTTTTCTCTTTTCTCTCTTTTTCGGCACAGAAAACGAGGCGCGACGAACCTCGGGCGGCGGGATCGTCGGCGACGGCGGCTCCGGGCGGTGCGCAGACGGATCGAGGCAGGGCTGATGGGCTGGGGCGGCTCGGGGCGGCGCTATTTAAAGGTTGCCCCCGGGCGGTGTCCCGCTCGGGTACGGCCCGAAGTCGGTTCGTTTTTTTTTAAATTATTCCGCTCGGAAGAAAAAATAAAAAGAAATACTAAACGGACTCCAAAAATTTCCGAAATAAATTTTCACAGGCTTCTAAATCAAGCCGCACAAGGTGAACATTTATTTGGGCCATAAATGCAATTTTGAAAAAACGCACTTTTTTCCTAAATTCAAATAAAACACCGAAAAACTCCAAAACAAAATCTTATTTGATTTTATTATTAAATCCTCAATATTTCTTTATTTTGGGAAAGTCATTTTATTCCCTCTCTCATATTTTTGTAATAGAAATAATTGATGATAAAATAATAAAAATCAAATGATCCTATTCTCAAAATTTGAGAAAACTCAAATATGAAAATAATGAATTTCCCAACTCTCTCTGTGGGTCCTTGAGTTGCGTAGAAATTCTAGGATCAAACCAAAAGCAAAATAAAATATGATATGCAATGATGATCTAATGTATAACATTCCAATTGAAAATTTGGGATGTTACACTGTGCTTCAGTGTCATCCCTGGATCGGTAATGCTGACACACACAGTACTCGAAGGATTTATAACAGAGTAGCAATCACACACTTATTACATCGAATGTCTCAAGAGAGAACTTATTACAATAATATGGCTTAAGGCCATCTAATATGATAACAGCGGAAGGCTTGGAAGATAAAGTGAGTCCATCAACTCCAACGACATAACTGAGCTGCACGGCAACGACCTAATGAACCTTACTCCTCGTCTGAAAAGTCTGCAACATAATACGTTGTAGCCCGAAACGGGTCAGCACATGGAATATGCTGGCAAAGTAACATAGTAGAGCAAGAACAAAATAATGCTATCACTACATGCATATTTGGCTGGTGGAAAGCTCTATGGTTACAGTTTTGCGAAAAGCCATTTTTTCCCTACAACAAAGGAATAGATTTTAATTTTTTACTATCATGGTAGTTGAAACATCATTGAGAAGGTTCCTACAACTCAATCCCAATTAAAGTGATTAACAACCCAACAATGTTAATTAAGCATGATGAGACACATGTGATAACCCAAGTACTAGATACTCAAGAATTGTCCATAACCGGGGACACGGCTAACCATGATTAGATTGTACACTCTACAGAGGTTTGCGCACTTTTCCCCACAAGACTCGATCTCCTCCGTTGGATTTCTCGCACTAGAGGGTGTTTGAGAAATGGATGACCGAGACACAGTCTTTCAGAAACATTAACTCTCTACTCCGGACAGACCATACCAAACCTACATCCCACTACCTACTGATCTGCCTCTTCAAGAGCTTCACGTAACTTACTCAACTATGCTAGAGCCCATAATAGCTTGTGGCTGCACACGGAAGTTTCTAGCACGAATCATCTCAGTTCCCTTTGAGACTGGGTGGCGGTCCATAGGAAGATCACACGGGTACTCCGGGATTTCCAAAAAAATACAAGCAACACTGGGTACTCCAGGTGCCTCAATCCACCCAGTTGTTTGATTAAGTTGCCACCTTAAGTTGAACCATTAATTTAACAATCTCACATCTGTCATGGATTTCATTCAAACCCAAACCACGTCTACGAGCATAGCATAGCATAGTAATATAAGCAACACGTAGAGTAACTCCCAGGGGTTTGAATGTAACAGGGCAATAGGTTCTACCTCATCAAGTACTTCCCAACCCACAAGTTAATGACGTCCTAATCATGCAATGTTTAAGGATTGGAACTAATGCATAAAAACTGGGTGATAAAGGGATATGATCAAAGTGTTACTTGCTTTCCTGACGATTTGCGAAACCTAGGGACTCGTAGTAGCACGCTTCGCACTCTGGGTGTTCTATCGCCGGCAAACAATAGCATACATAAGTAACAAGCAACGATCCACAAGCAAAACTCAAATAAAGAGGTTGACCAGAAAGTTCAAATTAAGAACTATGGTTTGCAAAAAGAATCAAATCAAACGGAGCAACGAAACTCAAACGGCGAAAGAGAGAAGCTTCGTTTACTAATCTGAAACTAGGTCAAATTTTACAGTAGAGAAAACTTGTTTGAGTTGGTTAAACGGAAAGAGGGTTTTGAGACGAAACTCCAGGCGCTTGAATCGCCTGATTCCGACTAACGAGCGAAAAGATAAATAGAAACTAAGATCGGATCAGAAATCGCGACCAGAGAAAATCGCGGATTAAATCCGATAAAAGAAAACTGACGAACAGACTAACGAACGAGCGTTCGTTGGTTGTATATAACGGGCGAAGAACCATTCGTTAAAACGAACGTTCGGACGAACGTCCGCTAACTAGAAGAAGCAAGAAAAACCGGCGATCCGAAAAAAATGAATCTAGGGTTTTTTAAAAAACCGAACGGTTTTAGAGAGAAAAACCGGCGGCGGATCCGGCGACTACCTCCGGCGAGGGGCTCCGGCGGGGCGGGGTGCGGGCGGCGGCGGCTCGGCGGCAGCAAGCGGCGGCGGCGACTGCGGCTTGGGGCGGCGGGGCAGGCGTGGTGGGGTGGCGGTTTGGCGGCGGGGTGGCGGCTTATAAAGGGGGCGGGGGGCGGCGGCTTGCTTGGGCGAGGGGGCGCCCGGGGAGGAGTCCGAGCCGGATTCTCCTCGGCGTCCGTGCCGGGCACGGCGGCACGGGCGAGGGAGGCGGTGGCGTGGGCGGGCCGGCCTGGCTCGGCTGGGCCTTAGGCCCAGTCGGGCGCGGGAACTTTTTTTTAAATAATTTTGCCGACGGAAATGAAATCCTAGAAAAATAAATAAAAATCTAAAAATGCCAAAATAAATTTTCATCGTCTAAATAAAATATTTAGAACGAGATGAACATTTTTTTGGTCCTAAAATGCAATTTTGAAAACATGCAATTTTTTTCTAATGCAACAAAATTGCTATAAAATCCAAATGGAACAAATATTTGATTTTAATATTTTCCTCCAACATTTCATTTATTTTGGAGAAGTCATCTTATCTCCTCTCTTGTATTTTAATATGAAATATTTTCGGAGAGAAAAATAATTAAAACCAAAATCCTCGTTTCAAAATTTGATAGAAGAATCAAATATGAAAACCGGGAAATCCCCAACTCTCTCCAAGGGTCCTTGAGTTGCTTAGGATTTCGAGGATTATGGAACGGAAAGCAATAAAACCTGATATGCAATGATGATCTAATGTATAACATTCCAAATTAAAAATTTGGGATGTTACAAAACCTACCCCCTTAAGATGAATCTCGCCCTCGAGATTCGGGCTGGCTAGAAAATAGGTGCGGGTGGTCTTTGCGGAGATCATCCTCTCATTCCCAGGTGGCTTCGTCCTCGGTATGGTGGCTCCACTGAACTTTACAAAACTTGATAACCTTACTTCGGGTGATTCTGCTGTCAAACTCCAGAATCTTAACTGGTTTCTCCTCATAAGTCAAATCACTGTCCAACTGAATCGCCTCCAGGGGTATTGTATCTCTTAGCGGTATATCTGCCATCTTGGCATGACACTTCTTCAGCTGTGAAACGTGGAACACATCGTGGACTCCTGACAATCCCTCAGGTAACTCCAACTTGTAGGCAACTTCTCCCATCCGTTCCAAAATGCGATACGGTCCTACAAATCTCAGGGCTAACTTTCCTTTAGCTCCAAAACGTTGCACTCCTCGCAAGGGTGATACTCGCAGATATGCTCTGTCTCCAATTTCGTAGATTACCTCCTTGCGTTTTGAGTCTGCATAACTCTTCTGCCTGGACTGAGCAATCTTCAGTCGGTCTCGGATCAATTTTACCTTCTCCTCAAACTCCTTGATCAAGTCTGGTCCAAACAACTATCAGTCTCCTACCTCGTCCCACATTAACGGTGTTCTGCATCTTCGTCCATACAGGGCTTCAAACGGTGCCATCTTCAAACTGGCTTGATAGCTATTGTTGTAGGAAAACTCTACGTATGGCAAATTGTCATCCCAACTGGATCCATAATCTAGCGCACAGGCCCTCAACATGTCCTCCAAAATTTGGTTCACTCTCTTGGTCTGTCCATCTGTCTGCGGGTGAAAAGCTGTACTGAACTCTAACCTTGTTCCCAAAGTCTGATGTAACTGATGCCAGAACTTTGAAGTAAACTGTGTTCCTCTATCCGATACAATTGTCCTCGGAACTCCATGCAGACATACGATCCTGGACATATATATCTTGGTCAACTTTGCAATTGTATAGGTGGTTTTCACTGGGATGAAGTGAGCTACTTTGGTTAAGCGATCAACTACTACCCATATGGAATCGTATCCTGCATTGGTCCTGGGCAATCCGGTGATAAAGTCCATGCCCAGTTTATTCCACTTCCATTCGGGTATCGGCATAGGCTATAACAGTCCTGCTGGCTTTTGATGTTCTGCCTTAACTCTCTGACATACATCACATACAGCGACATACTCGGTAATATCCTTCTTCATACCGGTCCACCAGAAATGTTCCTTCAAATCCAAATACATCTTGGTGTTTCCGGGGTGTATCGAGTATGGTGAGTCATGGGCCTCTTGAAGTATTAACTTCCTGATCTCCTGGTTATTGGGCACATAAACTCGGTCCTCAAACCATAGGGTATCATGCTCATCTTCACGAAAACCTTTGGCCTTTCCTTTGCTCATCTTCTCCTTTATCTTAGCAATCTCCTTGTCCTCTTTCTGGGCTTCCCGAATCTTGTCCAGCAATGTCGACTGGACCTCCATTGTTGCAATAAATCCTCTAGGAACAATCTCCAATCGAAGTTCCATGATTTCCTCTGCTAATTCCTTCGGCGGTCCCTTACTTTTAAGGATATTAGCATAACTCTTTCGGCTCAAAGCGTCTGCTACGACATTGGCCTTTCCTGGATGATAGTGTAGTTTCATGTCATAATCCTTTATAAGCTCCAACCATCTCCTCTGTCGAAGGTTCAGTTCCTTCTGGGTGAAAATGTACTTCAAACTCTTATGGTCCGTGTACACATCACAACGGTTTCCAATAAAGTAATGTCTCCAGGTCTTCAATGCATGCACTACGGCTGCTAACTCCAAATCATGCGTGGCATAGTTCAACTCATGAGGTTTTAGTTGTCGTGAGGCATACGAAACAACTCTCCCGTCCTACATAAGCACACATCCAAGTCCTAAGCGTGAGGCATCGCAGTACACTTGGAACTCCTTATGTATATCTGGCAGTGTTAGCACTGGCGCTGTAGTCAAACGTTTCTTCAATTCCTGGAAACTTGCCTCGCAATCTTTTGTCCATTTAAACTTAGTATCCTTCTTCAATAGTCCAGTCATTGGCTTTGCAATCTTGGAAAAATTCTCGATGAATCTCCGGTAGTATCCTGCGAGTCCAAGAAAACTGCGGATCTCGCTAACTGAAACGGGTGCCAACCATTCAGTGACTGACTGAATTTTGCTGGGGTCTACTGCTATACCTTCTCCTGATATAACATGTCCAAGGAACCCGACTTCCTTCAACCAAAATTCGCATTTGCTAAACTTAGCATACAACTGGTGTTCCCTAAGTTTCTCGAGAACTAAGCGCAAATGCTCCTTGTGCTCCTCCTCGTTCTTCGAGTATACCATAATATCGTCAATAAACACCACAACAAACTTGTCCAAATACTCCATGAACACCTTGTTCATCATGCTCATGAAATAGGCAAGGGCGTTAGTCAGTCCAAATGACATGACCGTGTACTCGTATAATCCATATCGTGTTGTAAATGTTGTCTTCGGTATGTCCTTCTCTCGTATCTTCAACTGATGATACCCCGATCGCAAATCGATCTTCAAAAACACTTTAGCTCCTTGCAACTGATCAAACAGATCATTGATCATCGGCAGTGGGTACTTGTTCTTAATCGTCACTTCATTTAATGCTTGATAATCAACAACCATCCTCAGGGATTTATCCTACTTCTCAACCAAAAGTACTGGGGCTCCCCAAGGTGATGAACTTCTTCGGATGTATCCTTTCTCCAATAGTTCCTTGATCTGTTTCTTAATTTCTTCCAGATCATTTGCGGGCATCCAATAGGGTCTCTTGGATATTGGTCCTGTACCTGGCAACAGCTCTATCAAAAACTCAATGTCTCTATCCGGTGGCATGCCTGGTAACTCCTCTGGAAAAACATCCAGGTAATCCTTCACTACATGCACTTCCTCCTGAACAACTCCCGTAAGGGCATTCACCTGACTCCTCCTAGGAACATGCCTAGATACATACTTAATATTTTTTTCTTCTGGGGTGGTGAGATAAATCAACTTACTAGCACAGTCAATGCTTCCTCCAAACTTTGACATCCAGTCCATACCAAATATCAAATCCAGTCCTTGTGACTCCAAGATAATTAGGTCGGATGGAAAAACATGTGTACCAATGGTTAAGGGTATCTGGTCACACCATCGGCTGGCCATATACTCTGCTCCGGGTGAACTTACTAAAAGAGGGGTCCTAAGGGTTTGGGTTGGTAGTTTAAACTTATCCATGAATCCCCTTCATATGTATGAATGCGATGCACCAGTATCAAAAAGAACAAGAGCGGTAAATGACTTAACCAAAAACTTACATATTACCGCGTCCGGCTGCTCTTCAACCTCCTCCACGTTAACGTGGTTCACTTGTCCTTTGTTGAATGGATTTGGCTTCTTCCCAACGCTCCCATTTCCACTGCCATTCTTTCCTTCAGGGCACTCCGTGGCGTAGTGTCCAGTCTTCCCGCACTTGAAACACGTAACATGACTTAAGTCCCTTTTGGCAGGTGTGGCTGGGTTGGGGCGGTTATGATTATTGTTGGTTCCGTTCCCATTCCCATTCTTAGAACCATTGTGGTTATGCGATCCTCCTCCAGTGTGGTTGTGACCTCCATGGTTATGAACAAGTCCTCCCGAGTTCGGGGTTAGGCGAGGTTTCTGCTGAGCTCCTGAGTTATACTTCCCTTGTCCATACTTCCTCTTGCGGCTCTCAATCTGCTGTTGCTTCCCTTCAATCATAAGAGCCTTATCTACCAACTCCTGATAGTTGTTGAAGGTTGCTACCATCAACTGCATACTCATCTCATCATTCAGCCCTTCCATAAACTTCTCCTGTTTCGCTGCATCTGTGGCCACATCATCAGGGGCGCAACGAGATAACTTGCTAAACTCATCCACGTACTGAGCCACAGTACGGTTCCCCTGGCGTAGGTTACGAAACTCCCGCTTCTTCATCTGCATAGCTCCAGTTGAGACATGGGCGGTGCGGAAAGCTTGCTGAAACTGGTCCCAAGTGACAGTGGCTATAGGAAAAGTGCCTATGTAATTCTCCCACCATGAGGCTGCTGGTCCATCCAATTGATGTGCGGCAAAGCGCACCCTCTCAGCATCTGTGCAACCTGTGGTGGTCAACTCCCTTCCAATACGGCGTAGCCAATCATCAGCAACTATAGGCTCAGTGCTACTGGAAAACACCGGCGGCTGTAACCTTAGAAAACGGGCTAGGTTGTCCACGGGCGGCGGGTTGTTGTTGTTGTTCTTGTTGTTGTTGCCCTGGTTCTAAACTAGCAATTGCATCAACGTATTCTGCTGTTGGATCAACTGGGTGAGCTCCGGTGGGAAGGCAAAATCGGTGTCACGTCTCGGAGGCATCTGAGGGGTTTAGATGGAAGAGATTTAGAATAGAAAAGAGGTCTAATGGGAAAACACTACCCATATGCACATGAGACAAACACAATCATTTCACTCAATCAATCAAGCAAGGGCATACAAACGATCTAGAAATATCGCACAAGTGCTCAACTACTACTAAATACATGGGGGAATACTAGTGATATATGGTAGTCATCTAGAAATTTTGATCGGTGGAAGACTCCATGATGTCTGCTCCAGCTTCGTCTTCATAGTCATCATCACTAGGATCGGAATCGGTGTCGTCGATGATGATGTAGTTGTCTGGGCAAGTCGGATCTTCATCTTCGTCTCCCAGTGTTGGTCCTCCCATGATTACTCCGATCTTCTTGACTAGGTCGTCATTCTTCTCCAGTAGTGTCTTGATTTCCTCCTCATATCCATCGAGTGTAAACTTGAGTTCTTCCTCTAGTTCGATGATCCTAGTCTTCGCCTTCTTCAAGTCCATCATGTCCGCGCTCATCTGGTTCTCCTGACATCGAATGTGTTGGTTTAACTCCTGAATGAAGGCGGCAATGGATCTATCCTTCCTGGTGCTGATTACTTCCCATTGCTCGTCTCGGCGCCCACATATTTGGTAAATAGTGTCCTTAAGTTCCCTGTTGTAAACTTCTCCAATGCGTCCAATGGTAATGTGGGCTGCCATGCTCTTGCCTAGACTCCAGGTGGGTGCTTCGAAAGAAAACTCTATGGGTTTAGAAGTTGGTAAGAACGTCCTTCCTGGAACTTGTACTTGAATCATCCAGCGCTCCTCTTCAGGTAAAGTGGTGTTGTATGTCCCGGTGAAGCTTGGTATTCCAATGTTCAAGTACCTAGTGACTTCCTTCAAGTGGCATCCAAAAGGTGTGTATTCATCCGGTTGTGCAAACTTGTTCTTCATCTCCGTCATCCTAAAGAGTAGAAAATGGAGAGGAGTCAGAAATGAGAAGAGAGGTGTGACCTAGGGTTTATCTTAGTGGTCGTGTCCTACACTCAGCGTGTGCTCTGATACCATCTTGTAGCGACCCGACCTCAGATGGTCAAGTCTCTGTGCTTCAGTGTCATCCCTCAATCGGTAATGCTAACACACACAGTACTCGAAGGATTTATAACAGAGTAGAAATCACACACTTATTACATCGAATGTCTCAAGAGAGAACTTATTACAATAATATGGCTTAAGGCCATCTAATACGATAATAGCGGAAGGCTTGGAAGATAAAGTGAGTCCATCAACTCCAACAGCATAACTGAGCTGCACGGCAATGACCTAACGAACCTAACTCCTCATCTGAAAAGTCTGCAACATAATATGTTGCAGCCCGAAACGGGTCAGCACATGGAATATGCTGGCAAAGTAACACAGTAGAGCAAGAACAAAATAATGCTATCGCTACATGCATATTTGGCTGGTGGAAAGCTCTATGGTTACAGTTTTGCGAAAAGCCAATTTTTCCCTACAACAAAGGAATAGATTTTAATTTTTTACTATCATGGTAGTTGAAACATCATTGAGAAGGTTCCTACAACTCAATCCCAATTAAAGTGATTAACAACCCAACAATGTTAATTAAGCATGATGAGATACATGTGATAACCCAAGTACTAGATACTCAAGAATTGTCCATAACCAGGGACACGGCTAACCATGATTAGATTGTACACTCTACAGAGGTTTGCGCACTTTTCCCCACAAGACTCGATCTCCTCCATTGGATTTCTCGCACTACAGGGTGTTTGAGAAACGGATGACCGAGACACAGTCTTTCAGAAACATTAACTCTCTACTCCGGACAGACCATACCAAACCTACATCCCACTACCTGCTGATCTGCCTCTTCAAGAGCTTCACGTAACTTAGTCAACTATGCTAGAGCCCATAATAGCTTGTGGATGCACACGGAAGTTTCTAGCATGAATCATCTCAGTTCCCTTTGAGCCTGGGTGGCGGTCCATAGGAAGATCACACAGGTACTCCGGGATTTCCAAAAAAAATACATGCAACACTGGGTACTCCAGGTGCCTCAATCCACCCAGTTGTTTGATTAAGTTGCCACCTTAAGTTGAACCATTAATTTAAGAATCTCACATCTGTCATGGATTTCACTCAAACCCAAACCACGTCTACGAGCATAGCATAGCATAGTAATATAAGCAACACATAGAGTAACTCCCAGGGGTTTGAATGTAATAGGGCAATAGGTTCTACCTCATCAAGTACTTCCCAACCCACAAGTTAATGACGTCCTAATCATGCAATGTTTGAGGATTGGAACTAATGCATAAAAACTGGGTGATAAAGGGATATGATCAAAGCGTTACTTGCTTTGTTGACGATCTGCGAAACCTAGGGACTCGTAGTAGCACGCTTCACACTTTGGGTGTTCTATCGCCAGCAAACAATAGCATACATAAGTAACAAGCAACGATGCACAAGCAAAACTCAAATAAAAGAGGTTGACCAGAAAGTTCAAATTAAGAACTCTGGTTTGCAAAAAGAATCAAATCAAACAGAGCAACGAAACTCAAACGGCGAAAGAGAGACACTTCGTTTACTAATCTGAAACTAGGTCAAATTTTACAGTAGACAATGTCGGCGTTCTGGGAACGGGGGTCCCTAGATTTTCCTGCCTGCGGCCTGCGGCGTGGCTCAAAAGGGGGCCCAGCGTGGCCCATCTTCATCAACACAGACCCAAGACCCTCGCGAGGGGCCAAGCCTCGCGGGGCAGACGACACGGAGCTTCCTCAGGCACGGCCTCATCAGGCTGGCTCGCGAGGAGGCAGAGAGATCAAGGCGGGGTACCTCACGAGGTGCCCGTGACGCAAGCCATGACGACCAAAGGCGCCAGGCGGGTGCCAGCCGCGTAGTGTCCTCCTTTCCTCTTTGGTGCAAAGGGAGCAAGCGCAGGCGAGAGCATCAAGCAAAGTCACCCGTTTTGGTGCAACGAGACCAAGACCAGTCCAACGGCAGGGAGGAAGTCATTGTGGAGCCCAAGCCAGCGTCACCACCAGAGCCTTTGGGAGGCGAGGACCAACTTTAGTTAGGATAAGTGTACCAGATGTTCCCCTTCAAAATGGCCAATTGTTGGCGCCCTTCCCGCTCAATATTTGGGAAGAGGCCTAGGGCCTTTGCCTATAAATAGGACTAGCCACCCCCAGGGTAGGGGGCAATCAAGAAGGGAGAATCTAGAAGCCAAGAGAGAAACTAGCTAGGATCGGATCGAGTAGCATCACACACACACACAGAGAGAAGGGCGACTGAACTCCTCCTAGCAGTTCATCCCCCCAGCCAAGAACAGACCCTCGCGAGGCTGTTCTCCCTTGTATTGCTCATCATCATCAGCCCAAGAGGCAATCCACCACACCACACATTGGAGTAGGGTATTACACCACAACGGTGGCCCGAACCAGTATAAACCATGTGTCTCTTGTGCTGTTCTTTCCATAGCTTAGATCTTAGCGGGCGGAGGGGTGCAGGTAGGTATAAGGCGAAATCTCCGCACGCACCCCAGTGTTCGAACCTCAAGGGTCTGCCGGAACCCGAAATCCGACAATTGGCACGCCAGGTAGGGGTGCGCCGGAATTCGTCTTCCACCACCCCGTTCTCCTCTGACCATCGCGTCCATGTCTGACGCTCGTCGGGCCCGCGCCGAGCGCTGGGCCGCTCTTGCTTCCCGCGTCGCCCAGACGGCTCCTGTCGGCGGGCGTCCTCGCTGTTCCCCGTCACCTACCGTCAACGCCGCCACCGGCCCGGTGGGGAACGAGCAGCAAGCATCGTCTCAGCATCCGTCCGTGCGGCAAGACGGCCGCACCGCTATTCCCTCGCTCACCCCAGCTGGTTCTTCGTCCCGCACGCTCCGTGCACCCATGGAGGCTCGAGCTGCGCTCATCGCGGCAAACGAGCTCCTGTGCTACCGTCCCGTCGACGACGTCTACGAAGAATGGCTCGACCGCGTCGCCGAGCTTGTCCACGCCGCAGGGGGCTCTCCTGCGCCATCCGTTCCGCTGCACCGCACCCTGCCCCGCGTGGGCGACGAAGCTCCGGGGGCGCCCCAGCCCCCTCCTCCTCAAGAAGGAGCCATGGCTCCAAGGCGCGTGGCCCCTGGGCGGAACCCGCTCCGTCATGTGCCAGCGCGGCAAGATCAGAGCTGCCAAGAAGTCCCTCGCCCACAAGAAGCTGCCCGGGCGCTCCCTGCTCCAGCACGTCGCGACCATGCTCCTGCTCCCGCACGTCAAGACCCCGCGCTGCTCCCAGCTGCAGCGCTGGGGACATGCAAGACCAAGCTCTCCACCACCCAAGGCCTCCCGTGGCCACAGCAGGCTGCCGTGCCTTCACCATCGAGCTACGCAGCGTCACGTGGCCCGGCAAGTTCAAGCCAGACCTGCCTCCTCGTTACGACGGCACGGCCGACCCTGCGGAGTTCCTCCAGCTCTATGAGCTAGGCATCGAAGCTGCCAACGGAGACGAGAAGGTCATGGCGAACAGGTTTCCCATGGCGCTCGAGGACGGGGCCCGCACCTGGCTCCTGAACCTGGCTCCAGGCACGATCTCCTCCTGGGACGAGATGCGCACCCGCTTCATCGCCAACTTCCAAGGTACTCGCGACCGGCCACCCGCTGTGAGCGACATGCACCGCATCAAGCAACAACCTGGAGAGACCCTGCAGAAGTACATCCAGCGCTTCAACAACGCACGCCTCAAGATTGCCAAGGTGACCAAGGAGGCCATCTCTCAGCCTTCTCCGACGGCATGCGCGATGTCAAGATGAAGGAGGAGCTAGCGATGCATGAAGACCTGTGCACTTCCTTGGAGTTGTTCAACTTGGCAACCAAGTGCGCCAGGGCTGAGGAAGGGCGTCTCTCCCTCCTCGAGCTGCCTGTTGTGGACCCAGAAGAGAAGAAGCCCAAGGCCAAGGATGTGAAGCGCAAGGGGGCTGCCGTGCTCGCGGCAGAACCAGACACCAAGCGAGGCAGAGATCAGCCCGAATCTTCCAAGGGCAGTCGGTACTGTGTGTACCATGACCTCCACACCCACAATCCCAACGAATGTCAAGAGCTCCGAGCCGTGCGAGAAGGAAGGATCGGCCGTCGCCCCGACCACGGTGACCGGGGTTACGGTCGAGGAGGAGGAAGGAACACAAGACGCTGGGAAGACCGCTGCCCGCGCCAAGGGTGGCGCGATCGACCTCGCGAGGATCGCTGGCAAGACCCGCCTCGCGAGGGAGACTGGAGGGATCAGCCTCGCGAGGATCGCCTGCAAGGCAACACATGCCTCCCTCTGCTGCCGCCGCAGCCAAGGAGAAACGGGGACTGCCATCAGGACGAGGGGGCTGGGGGCTTTCAGGAGCCGCGCGCGATCGCCTGCATCCTGGGCGCGGCTCAAGCCCCAGCCTCTCAACGCATCTTCAAGCAGTTCGCCTGCGAAGTGAATGCAGTCCTCCCCAAGATCGAAGCCACGCGCCCTCTCAGGTGGTCGGCGTGCGCCATCACGTTCAGCTCAGCAGATCAGCTCAAGTGTGCGGCCACAGCCGGAGTCCTCCTGATGCTTTGTTCCCCAATCATCAGCAACATGGTGGTCACCAGGACCCTCATCGATGGCGGGGCAGGGCTCAACGTCCTGTCCGTGGAAACATTCAACAATCTCCAAGTGCCCTACAACCAACTTCAGCCAACCAAGCCTTTCTCCGGAGTCACCGACGGCTCCACGGTCCCGATTGGGCAGGTCCACCTCCCAGTCACCTTCGGGGCACGCGACAACTACCGCACCGAGCTCATCGACTTCGACGTCGGTCACATTCGCCTGCCGTACAACGCCATCCTTGGGTACCCAGCACTGGCCAAGTTCATGACCATAACTCACCACGGCTACAACGTCCTCAAGATGCCAGGAAGTGGCGGAGTCATCATGGTGCCCTGTGAAGAGAAGGACGTGGTGTGTTCCCTGGAACGAGCCTTTCAGGCCGCATCACTTGAAGACCCGGATCACGGAAGCAGGAGGCTTCCCGAGACCGCCCCCAAGAAGAAGAAGACATCGTCCGGCCCGGCCCCTCAGGGGCCACGCCTGCCCAGGGGGAACCTCCTTCCATCGCATAGGAAAGCGCGCCCAGCGCCCTCCTCAGGCAGGGCTCGGGGGCTCTCCCCTGGAGGGCCACCGACCTGGCTAAGGTCACGAGGGAGGCGCTTGGGCACCACATGGAGGCGTGTTTTGAAGCACGTTTCCCTCAAGGAGTAAGGCAAGGAGGGCCAAACCCTCAGGAGTTCGTCAGCAAGGCCATTCAGGAGCTACAGGAGTCAAGAGTCATGAAAGGCTGCCGCCGCCTACCAGCTGTGGCACCCCATCCAAGCGAGGATGGTGGGCTGCGCGTCTACATCGACATACCAGGGCTCAATCGAGTCACCTCTCTGGAGCGCCTCTGGCCCTCACGAGTGGGGCGCTGCGAAGGTCCACCCCACAACTACGTTCGCATGCCTTACGGCTTGCCAAACACGACTGCCACATACCAGCGCCTCATGAGGGGCATCATGGAGGCTCAAGAGGCTAGGCGTTCCGCAGCCCTGGCGGAGATGGAGATGGTCCGCGAGGAGCCACCAGCGCCTCCGGGGCCTCCCGAGGCCCCTGGGCCTGGGGGCTCGTGAGGATCAGCTTCCGTAGCCCATCGAGTCTGCTACACCAACACTCCTTCGTCCTCAACATCATCAGGTGACATCTTTCAAGTTTCATTTCCAGCTGGGAGTGCCCCCAGGGCTGCATTATTCCCAGGATGCGTGGGTCCGTCCCTGCAGCATGTATCCCTTTTATTTCATGTTGTTAGCTTACTTTGTTGGGGGTGCCCCATGGGCTGCATCATCCCCAAGTCGCTCGGGCCAGACCCAGCGGCATGTATCCCTTTTGCGTTTATTTCCGGCTATGTGTTCGACCCACAATGCTTGATTATTTGATGCCTATCCATGGAACCTCTTCTACTCCATGCCGACCACTTGCACGTTAAAGGGGGGGTACCTGAGCATTGTGACTCAGGGCTCTTACTGGCTCTCCAGCCCTCACCCTCTGGCCTTGTCCACGGCATCACGACCTGGCATACCAGCGAGGACTGAGACCAGCTCGAGGGCTGGGACCCGAGGACGTAGAGTGCCGGCATCTAACCAAATTTGCAGGGACACATCACAAGATAAGGCCCAGTGCCAGGCGCAACCCTCCTAGAGGTAGGGCCCCGTGAGTCCCGCGCTGGCTCACGGGTGCCCAGATACACCTCGCCAGGCCCTACCGTGCCAGCCATGTGTCAGGGCGGGGCTGTACACGCCCCGGGGGCTCCTCCCGGAGGGAGCCCCCTCCCACGTACCAGTGGAAGCACCATGCTCCGCACTGGCTGACGACACTGCCGAGGAGCGACTATGCCCGTACACATACGGAACCGCTATGCTCCGCACTGGTGATAAACAACTGAGGGCACCCCCGGGCCGCATCAACCTCAGGGAGCCCAGAGCTCAGTGTCTAGCCTCATTGTAACGCCTCCCCTCGGGAGTGCCGCGCGAGGGGGCTGGGCACGGGGGCTGTGCCTGGGTCACGCCCAGACGCACGCCACCCAGCCAGGCCCCCCCGGGCCTAGTTCATCGCGTGTCTCTCCCCGAGCGGAGCCAAGGTACGAAGGCCGTTTGAGCGTCAAGGGAGACTCCTGAGCATCGCGACTCAGGAGCCTAAGTGGCCGCGTAGCCCCTCACTCCTTAGTTCCGAAAGGCTAACGGCGATTGAGGTATGCGCGCGGCCGGGCTCTGCAGACGTAGAACGGTAGATCCACCCACATCACACCTCCCTACTTGTTGTTCGTGCGCCAAGGGGGTCTCCTGAGCATCACGACTCAGGAGCCTAACTTGTCATGTAGCCCCTCACTCCTTGGTCCCGTCCTGGTTTCCGGTTGGGGCTAACGGCGGCTGAGGTATGCGCGGGGCCGGGCTCTGCCGGCGTAGAACATAAGCAAGTAGGAAGGAAAAGCGTAAATTTCAAGGAATTCAAAAGCAAATATTACAGTCCACACTGTTATCTAAATGCCAAACGCAAGTTTAAACGCCTCCCCGAGGCATGATACATGTGCAGGAATTAAAGGCAGGACAGGAGCCACAAGGAGTCACTTGTCGGCGGTGGAGCAGCGGGGAGTGGGTTCGCCTCATGGAGCAGCGGGGTCGGCAGCGCCTTGCTTCGGCTTGGTGCTGAAGGCCCGGAACTTCCCCAGCAGAGCCTCCGCGTGACCCTTCACGGCCTCGCAGCGGCAGTGGCACGCTTGCCACTTACTGGCTCCAGCAGGCTGTCGAGGTCGACGCCGGGATCGCGAAGGTAGATGTGGGTGAGGACCCGCGTCAGCGCTGCAGAAGACAGGACACGCGCCTTGGCCTCGGCCGTGGGGCCAAGGCCAAGGGAGACATCTTCAAGAGTGTGAACCAGGAAGGGAAGCACCTTGGCGGGGCCGTCCTCGGCGCCAGCCAGCAGGCTCTCCAGGCCGCTGCCGTAAAGCATCCTCAGCGAGGAGCGAGCCTTCGCCTCCATCTCTGCGAAGGCCACGCGGTCCTCGGCAAGAACCTGGGCCTTGTCGTCCAGCTTGACCTTCCTCGCCCCCAACTCCTGCTCTAGCGCGCCTAGGCGGTCACGGCGCCTCCTGAGCTTGACCTCCCTCTCCTTGATGGCCGCCTCACGAGCTTTCACGCCTTCTTCCTGCTCTTGGCGAAGGCGGGCCTCTTTCGCGAGCTGGTCCCGCAGGCCTTGCAGCTCGTCCTCCAGCGCCTTGCAGCGACCACAAACGTCGACCACCTCCCCCAGGGCTGCGTCACGAGCAGCCTTCGTCTCAAGGACGGCCTGCCTCTCCTCATCGCAAGCCGCCGAGGCCTGGACCAGCGCCGCCCGAATCGAAGCGTCGGAGCGAATCCACCCTGAAGCCAGCTCCAAGCGCCCGGCCAGCAAGCGAGGCTCGGCGCCAAGAAGATCCTGCCACAGCCGGTCCAGCTCAGCAGCAGCACGATCCAGAACGGCAGGAGGAGTCGGAGAGACAGCAGTCGGTGGAGTAGGAGGAGAAGGTGGCAGCGCGACCACAGCATCCTGAGGCGGAGCCTGCTGCGCCCCAGCGGCTGTAGTGGCGGCAGCAGGCAAAGGCACCTCGGGAGTCACATGGGCCATGGGGGCTGAGCTCGCCCCAGCCGGCTCAGCCAGGCCTCGCGAGGACGACCGTGCAGGAGAAGCCCATGCATCGCGGTCACCTTCCTTCGCGGGCAGAGGCGCTGCCACGGATGGAACCTCAGGAGCTCCCTTCGGCTTCTTTGCTGCGGGCGCCAGCCTATCCAAGAGATGTGGACGTCAAGCCTCAGCAGCAGAACAAGAAATAAAGACAAGAATCAAGCGCTTACAGGTCGTCGCCAGTGAGCTCAGGCAGCCTCCGGCCAAATTTGAAGCCTGAAAGCCGGCTGGAAGGGTCAACCTTGGGAAGCTCGGGAGCGGAAGGTGCGTCTGCGGTCCGCCTCGGGGCCGGGGCAGACCCGTGGGAGATCAGCCCGGTCATGTCCTTCTTCGGGATCGGGGGCAAGCTCCCGCCGGCTTGCTCGTCATCATCCTCGTCGTCATCGCTCGGAGAGAGGCGGAGAGCGCGGGACCTGCGCCGGGGGAGGGGAGCCCTCGACTCTCCGTCAGTCGCCTCGGAGTCAGGCCCTTTTTCCCGCTCCCCTCCTTCCTCCTCTTCGCTGGAGTTGTCGGAGGACACGTCCATCGATTCACCGGGAGTTTCCATGGGCACGGGCCCGTCCCTGTTGAAGACGGGCATGGAATCCACTACCTGCTCCCAGTCGCCGCGGAGGAACAAGGGCGTAGGAGCGCCCTCCAACCACGCCACATCGCCCCCGACCAGAGATTGGAGGACCGCAGCCAGATCTTCGTCGGCCAAGGCCGCGGAGCTCAGATGGGGCCTCCACATTGGAAGTGAGTATTGCCGAAGTGGAGCCAGCTGGTGCTCCAGGAATTCCCCCAGCAGTGACGCGCCGGTTAGCTTCGCCGCCGCCATGTTGGCCGGCCTCAGATCCGCGTCCATCTTCTCCAACACCAGCTTCGCGCGGGGGTCCGCGAGCTCCGCTCGACCCCAATCGCTGGAGCTCGCGGGTTGCTCCGTGGGCAAGATCAGCCGAGGGTGGATGCGCCCAGCATCTGCCAAGACCCACTTGCCCCTAAATCCCTCAATCCTTTTCTCGGGGTTCGAAATGGCAATGGCGCCATGTACGCGATGAAGCTCGCGCACGCGGAAGCAGGACCGCGAGAGGTCCGGAGGTAGAAGTAGTGGCGCAGCAAGGCCACTGAGGGTTGCACCCCTACGTGAGCCTCTTAGTAATAGGCGAAGATTTCCAGGAGAAGGACGGAGTTGGGGTGGAGATGCAGAGCTTGTAGCTTATAATGGCGGAGGACAGAGAAGAAGAACTCGGAGAAGGGAGGCACCAGGCGAGCAGCAATGGCGCTTACAAAGAACAGATAGAAGGTGCTCCCTTGGCCCTCAGGGGTGGCGGAGCCGGCCTTGAACACCTTCGCCCTGTCGATGCCCTGCGCCGCCGCCATCCGGCGCAACCGGGCGAGGCTCGCCTCCGACACGTTCGGCGAGTCCAGGGCAGACGAGTACCAAGCTCCGGCCGGTGACTGACGAGGCGCCATGGCTTCCTAGGTCACGCGGTCGGAGTAGATCTGGAAATTTTGGAGGAAGGAAGGAGAGGCGCAAGAAAGGGAATCTGAGCAGCAACCGGAGAAAGCAAAAAAAAGCAAAGCCTAGGCAGATGCCGCTCCCTTATCAACTCGCGCGGTTGCTGAGGCGCCCACGTCCAGTCAACCGCCACGCGGCGCCCAAGGCCGCAGGCTGTTAGGGCCCGCGGCACTTCGCTCTTGCCCTTTCGCCTCCCTGCACGGCCAAGTCCGAGCGCGCCTTGGGCCCGGGGGCTACTGTCGGCGTTCTGGGAACGGGGGTCCCGAGACTTGCCTGCCTGCGGCCTGCGGCGTGGCTCAAAAGGGGGCCCAGCGCGGCCCATCTTCATCAACACAAACCCAAGACCCTCGCGAGGGGCCAAGCCTCGCGGGGCGGACGGCACGGAGCTTCCTCAGGCACGGCCTCACCAGGCTGGCTCGCGAGGAGGCGGAGAGATCAAGGCGGGGTACCTCACGAGGTGCCCATGACGCAAGCCATGACGACCAAAGGAGCCAGGCGGGCGCTAGCCGCGCAGTGTCCTCCTTTCCTCTTTGGTGCAAAGGGAGCAAGCGCAGGCGAGAGCATCAAGCAAAGGCACCCGTTTTAGTGCAACGAGACCAAGACCAGTCCAACGGCAGGGAGGAAGTCATTGTGGAGCCCAAGCGAGCGTCATCACCAGAGCCTTTGGCAGGCGAGGACCAACTTTAGTCAGGATAAGTGTACCAGATGTTCCCCTTCAAAATGGCCAATTGTTGGCGCCCTTCCCGCTCAATATTTGGGAAGAGGCCCAAGGCCTTTGCCTATAAATAGGACTAGCCACCCCCAGGGTAGGGGGGGCAATCAAGAAGGGAGAATCTAGAAGCCAAGAGAGAAACTAGCTAGGATCGGATCGAGTAGCATCACACACACACAGAGAGAGAGAAGGGCGACTGAACTCCTCCTAGCAGTTCATCCCCCAGCCAAGAACAGACCCTCGCGAGGCTGTTCTCCCTTGTATTGCTCATCATCATCAGCCCAACAGGCAATTCACCACACCACACACTGGAGTAGGGTATTACACCACAATGGTGGCCCGAACCAGTATAAACCCTGTGTCTCTTGTGCTGTTCTTTCCATAGCTTAGATCTTAGCGAGGCGGAGGGGTGCAGGTAGGTAGATGGTGAAATCTCCACGCGCACCCCAGTGTTTGAACCTCAAGGGTCTGCCGGAACCCAAAATCCGACAGAGAAAACTTGTTTGAGTTGGTTAAACGGAAAGAGGGTTTCGAGACGAAACTCCAGGCGCTTGAATCGCCTGATTCCGACTAACGAGCGAAAAGATAAACAGAAACTAAGATCGGATCAGAAATCGCGATCAGAGAAAATCGCGGATTAAATCCGATAAAAGAAAACTGACAAACAGACTAATGAACGAGCGTTCGTTGGTTGTATCTAACAGGCGAAGAACCATTCGTTAAAACGAACGTTCGGACGAACGTCCGCTAACTAGAAGAACCAAGAAAAACCGGCGATCAGAAAAAAAACGAATCTAGGGTTTAAAAAAAACAGAACGGTTTTAGAAAGAAAAACCGGCGGCGGATCCGGCGAGGGGCTCCGGCG